>NC_091293.1:38201142-38208319 GCF_038502225.1 Cherax quadricarinatus | reverse complement strand
CCATCTCCAAGAATTCAGCCAACTTAGCCATTTCCAAGAACTCAGCCAATTAAGCATTCTCCTAGAACAAAGCCAACTAAGCCATCTCCAAGAACTCAGCCAACTAAGCCATCGCAAAGAACTCAACCAATTAAGCCATCTCCAAGAACTCAGCCAACTAAGCCATCTCCAAGAACTCAGCCAACTAAGCCATCTCCAAGAACTCAGCCAACTAAGCCATCTCCAAGAACTCAGCCAACTAAGCCATCTCCTAGAACTCAGCCAACTAAGCCATCTCCTAGAACTCAGCCAACTAAACCATCTCCAAGAACTCAGCCAACTAAGCCATCTCAAAGAACTCAGCCAACTAAGCCATCTACAATAACTCAGCCAACTAAGCCATTTCCGAGAACTCAGCCATTTAAGTTATCTCCAAGAACTCAGTCAACTAAGCCACCTCCACGATCTCAGCCAACTAAGCCATCTCCAAGAACTCAGCCAACTAAGCCATCTCCAAGAACTCAGCCAACTAATCCATCTCCAAGAACTCAGCCAACTAAGTCATCTGCAAGAACTCAGTCAACTACGCCATCTCCAAGAACTCAGGTAACTAAGCCATAAGCAGACCAAGCCAACTAAGCCATCCAAGAACTCAACTCAGCCAACTAAACCATCTCCAAGAACTCAGCCAACTAAGCCATTTCCAAAAACTCAGCCAACTAAGCCATCTCCAAGAACTCAGCCAACTAAGCCACCTCCAAGAACTCAGCCAACTAAGCCATCTCCAAGAACTCAGCCAACTAAGCCATCTCCAAGAACTCAGCCAACTAAACCATCTCCAAGAACTCACCCAACTAAGCCATCTCCAAGAAGTCAGCCAAGTAAGAAATCACCAAGAACTCGGCCAACTAAGCCATCTCCAAGAACTCATCCAAAGAAGCCATTTCCAAGAACTCAGCCAACTAAGCCATTTCCAAGAACTCAGCCAAGTAAGCCAACTCCAAGAACTCAGCCAACTAAGCCAATTCCAAGCACTCGTATATTTAAGCCATCTGAAAGAACTCAGCCAACTAAGCCACCTCCACGATCTCAGCCAACTAAGCCGTCTCCTAGAACTCAGCCAACTAAGCCATCTGCTAGAATTCAGCCAACTTAGCCATTTCCAAGAACTCAGCCAATTAAGCATTCTCCAAAAACTCAGCCAACTAAGCCATCTCCAAGAACTCAGCCAATTAAGTCATCTCCAAGAACTCAGTCAACTAAGCCATCTCCAAGAACTCAGCCAACTAAGCCATCTCCAAGAACTCAGCCAACTCTCCAAGAACTCAGCCAACTAAGCCATCCAAGAACTCAGCCAACTAAGCCATCTCCAAGAACTCAGCCAACTAAGCCATCTCCAAGAACTAAGCAGCCAACTAAGCCATCTCCAAGAACTCAGCCAACTAAGCCATCTCCAAGAACTCAGCCAACTAAGCCATCTCCAAGAACTCAGCCAACTAAGCCATCTCCAAGAACTCAGCTCAACTAAGCCATCTCCAGCCAAGAACTCAGCCAAATAAGCCAACTCCAAGAACTCAGCCAACTAAGCCATCTCCAAGAACTCAGCCAACTAAGCCATCTCCAAGAACTCAGCCAACTAAGCCATCTCCAAGAACTCAGCCAACTAAGCCATCTCCAAGAACTCAGCCAACTAAGCCATCTCCAATAACTCAGCCAACAAAGCCATCTCCAAGAACTCAGCCAACTAGGCCATCTCCAAGAACTTAGCGAACTAAGCCATCTTCAAGAACTAAGCCAACTAAGTCATCTCCAAGAACTCAGTCAATTAAGCCATCTCCAAGAACTCAGTCAACTAAGCCATCTCCAAGAACTCAGCCAACTAAGCCATCTCCAAGAACTCAGCCAACTAAGCCATCTCCAAGAACTCAGCCAACTAAGCCATCTCCAAGAACTCAGCCAACTAAGCCATCTCCAAGAACTCAGTCAACTAAGAAATCTCTAAGAACTCAGCCAACTAAGCCCTCTCCAAGAACTCAGCCAACTAAGCCATCTCTAATAACTCAGCCAACTAAACCATTTCCAAGAACTCAGCCAACTAAGCCATCACCAAGAACTCAGCCAACTAAGCCATCTCCAAGAACTCAGCTAACTAAGCCAACTCCAAGAACTCAGCCATGTAAGCCATTTCCAAAAACTCAGTCAACTAAGCCATATCCAAGAACTCAGCCAACTAAGCCACATCGAAGAACTCATCCAACTAAGCCATTTTCAAAAACTCAGCCAACTAAGCCATTTCCAAAAAGTCAGTCAACTAAGCCATCTCCAAGAACTCAGCCAACTGAGCCATCTCCAAGAACTCATCAAACTAAGCCATCTCCAAGAACTCAGCCAACTAAGCCACCTCCAAGAACTCCGCCAACTAAGCCGTTTCAAAAAACTCAGCCAACTAAGCCATATCCAAAAACTCAGTCAACTAAGCCATCTCCAAGAACTCAACCAAATAAGCCAACTCCAAGAACTCAGCCAACTAAGCCATCTCCAAGAACTCAGCCAACTAAGCCATCTCCAAGAACTCAGCCAACTAAGCCATCTCCAAGAACTCAGCCAACTAAGCCATCTCCAAGAACTCAGTCAACTAAGCCATCTCCAAGAACTCAGCCAACTAAGCCATCTCCAAGAACTCAGCCAACTAAGCCATCTCCAAGAACTCAGCCAACTAAGCCATCTCCAAGAACTCAGCCAACTAAGCCATCTCCAAGAACTCAGCCAACTAAGCCATCTCCAAGAACTCAGCCAACTAAGCCATCTCCAATAAATCAGCCAACTAAGCCATCTCCAAGAACTCAGCCAACTAGGCCATCTCCAAGAACTCAGCCAACTAAGCCATCTTCAAGAACTCAGCCAACTAAGCCATCTCCAAGAACTCAGCCAACTAAGTCATCTCCAAGAACTTATCCAACTAAGCCATCTCCAAAGAACTCAGCCAACTAAGCCATATCCAAGAACTCAGCCAACTAAGCCATCTCCAAGAACTCAGCCAACTAAGCCATCTCCAAGAACTCAGCCAACTAAGCCATCTCCAAGAACTCAGCCAACTAAGCCATCTCCAAGAACTCAGCCAACTAAGCCATCTCCTAGAACTCAGCCAACTAAGCCATCTCCAAGAACTCAGCCAACTAAGCCATCTCCAAGAACTCAGCCAACTAAGCCATCTCCAAGAACTCAGCCAACTAAGCCATCTCCAAGAACTCAGCCAACTAAGCCATCTCCAAGAACTCAGCCAACTAAGCCATCTCCAAGAACTCAGCCAACTAAGCCATCTCCAAGAACTCAGCCAACTAAGGCATCTCCGAGAACTCAGCCAACTAAGCCATTTCCAAAAACTCAGCCAACTAAGCCATCTCCAAGAACTCAGCCAACTAAGCCATTTCCAAGAACTCAGCCAATTAAGCCATCTCCAAGAACTCAGCCAACTAAGCCATCTCCAAGAACTCAGCAAACTAAGCCATCTCCAAAAACTCAGCCAACTAAGCCATCTCCAAGAACTCAGCCAACTAAGCCATCTCCAAGAACTCAGCCAACTAAGCCATCTCCAAGAACTCAGCCAACTAAGCCATCTCCAAGAACTCAGCCAACTAAGCCATCTCCAAGAACTCAGCCAACTAAGCCATTTCCAAGAACTCAGCCAATTAAGCCATCTCCAAGAACTCAGCCAACTAAGCCATCTCCAAGAACTCAGCCAACTAAGCCCTCTCCAAGAACTCAGCCAACTAAGCCATCTCCAAGAACTCAGCCAACTAAGCCATCTCCAAGAACTCAGCCAACTAAGCCATCTCCAAGAACTCAGCCAACTAAGCCATCTCCAAGAACTCAGCCAACTAAGCCATCTCCAAGAAATCAACCAACTAAG
Source organism: Cherax quadricarinatus (assembly GCF_038502225.1). Lineage (NCBI taxonomy): Eukaryota > Metazoa > Arthropoda > Malacostraca > Decapoda > Parastacidae > Cherax > Cherax quadricarinatus. Next base: position 38,204,430 of record NC_091293.1, on the reverse strand, counting down.
CCAAAGAACTCAGCCAACTAAGCCATCTCCAAGAACTCAGCCAACTAAGCCATCTCCAAGAACTCAGCCAACTAAGCCATCTCCAAGAACTCAGCCAACTAAGCCATCTCCAAGAACTCAGCCAACTAAGCCATCTCCAAGAACTCAGCCAACTAAGCCATCTCCAAGAACTCAGCCAACTAAGCCATTTCCAAGAACTCAGCCAATTAAGCCATCTCCAAAAACTCAGCCAACTAAGCCATCTCCAAGAACTCACCCAACTAAGCCATCTCCAAGAACTCAGCCAAGTAAGCAATCTCCAAGAACTCAGCCATCTCCAAGAACTCAGCCAACTAAGCCATCTCCAAGAACTCACCCAAATAAGCCATTTCCAAGAACTCAGCCATTTAAGACATCTCAAAGAACTCAGCCTACTAAGCCACCACCATCTCCAACTAAGAACTCAAGAACCAAACTAAGCCATCTCCAAGAACTCAGCCAACTAAGCCATCTCAAAGAACTCAGCCAACTAAGGCATATCCAAGAACTCAGCCAACTGCGCCATCTCCAAGAACTCAGCCAACTAAGGCATATCCAAGAACTCAGCCAACTGAGCCATCTCCAAGAACTCAGCCAACTAAACCATCTCCAAGAACTCAGACAACTAAGCCACCTCCAAGAATTCAACCAATTGAGCCGTCTCCAAGAACTTATCCAACTAAGGCATCTCCAAAGAACTCAGCCAACTATGCCATTTCCAAAGAACTCAGCCAACTAAGCCATCTCCAAGAACTCAGCCAACTAAGCCATCTCCAAGAACTCAGTCAACTAAGCCATCTCCAAGAACTCAGTCAACTAAGCCATCTCCAAGAACTCGGTCAACTAAGCCATCTCCAAGAACTCACCCAACTAAGCCATCTCCAAGAAGTCAGCCAAGTAAGCAATCACCAAGAACTCGGCCAACTAAGCTATCTCAAAGAACTCAGCCAACTAAGCCATCTCCAAGAACTCGGCCAACTAACCCATCTCATTGAACTCAGCCAACTACGCCATATCAAAGAACTCAGCCAACTAAGCCATCTCCAAGAACTCAGCTAACTAAGCCAACTTCAAGAACTCAGCCATGTAAGCCATTATCCTAGAACAAAGCCAAGCCATCTCCAAGAACTCAGCCAACTAAGCCATCTCCAAGAACTCAGACCAACTAAGCCATCTCCAAGAACAAACTAAGCCATATCCAAGAACTCAGCCAACTAAGCCACCTCCAAGAACTCAACCAACTAAGCCATTTCCAAAAACTCAGTAAACTAAGCCATCTCCAAGAACTCAGCCAACTAAGCCATCTCCAAGAACTCAGCCAAGAACTCAAGAACTCAGCCAACTAAGCCATCTCCATGAAATCAGCCAACTAAGCCACTAAGTCATCTCCAAAACTCAACCAATTAAGCCATCTCCAAGAACTCAGCCAACTAAGCCATCTCCAAGAACTCAGCCAACTAAGCCATCTCCAAGAACTCAGCCAACTAAGCCATCTCCAAGAACTCAGCCAACTAAGCCATATCTAAGAACTCAGCCAACTAAGCCACCTCCAAGAACTCAGCCAACTAAGCCATCTCCAAGAACTCAGCCAACAAAGCCATTTCCAAAAACTCAGTCAACTAAGCCATATCCAAGAACTCAGCCAAATAAGCCACCTCAAGATCTCTGCCAACTAAGCCATCTCCAAGAACTCAGCCAACTAAGCGAACTCTAAGAACTCAAACAACTAAGCCATCTCCACTCATCTCCAAGATCTCTGCCAACTAAGCCATATCCAAGAACCAAACTTTTCTCAGCCAACTAAGCCATCCCAACTAAGCCATCTCCAAGAACTCAGCAAACTAAGCCACCTCCAAGAACTCAGCCAACTAAGCCATCTCCAAGAACTCAGCCAACTAAGCCATCTCCAAGAACTCAGCCAACTAAGCCATCTCCAAGAACTCAGCCAACTAAGCCATCTCCAAGAACTCGGCCAACTAAGCCATCGCCAAGAACTCAGCCAACTAAGCCATCTCCAAGAACTCAGCCAACTAAGCCCTCACAAAGAACTCAACCAACTAAGCCATCTCCAGGAAATCAGCCAAGTAAGCCAACTCCAAGAACTCAGCCAACTAAGCCATTTCCAAGAACTCAGCCAACTAAGCCATTTCCAAGAACTCAGCCATTTAAGCCATCTCAAAGAACTCAGCCAACTAAGCCACCTCCACGATCTCAGCCAACTAAGCCATCTCCTAGAACTCAGCCAACTAAGCCACCTCCACGATCTCAGCCAACTAAGCCATCGCAAAGAACTCAGACAATTAAGCCATCTCCAAGAACTCAGTCAACTAAGCCATCTCCAAGAACTCAGCCAACTAAGCCATCTCCAAGAACTCAATCAATTAAGCCATTTCCAAGAACACAGCCAACTAAAATATCTACAAGAACTCAGCCAACTAAAATATCTCCAAGAACTCAGCCAACTAAGTCATCCCCAAGAACTCAGCCAACTAACTCATCTCCAAGAACTCAGCCAACTAAGCTATATTCAAGAACTCAGCCAACTAAGCCATTTCCAATTAAGCCATCTCCAAGAACTCAGCCAACTAAGTCATCTTCAAGAACTCAGCCAACTAAGTCATCTCCAAGAACTCAGCCAACTAAGCCATCTCCAAGAACTCAGACAACTAAGCCACCTCCAAGAACTCAACCAATTGAGCCGTCTCCAAGAACTTATCCAACTAAGGCATCTCCAAAGAACTCAGCCAACTATGCCATTTCCAAAGAACTCAGCCAACTAAGCCATCTCCAAGAACTCAACCAACTAAGGCATCTCCAAGAACTCATCCAACTAAGCCATCTCCAAGAACTCAGCCAACTAAGCCATCTCCAAGAACTCAGACAACTAAGCCACCTCCAAGAACTCAGCCAACTAAGCCATCTCCAAGAACTCAGCCAACTAAGCCATTTCCAAGAACTCAGCCAATTAAGCCATCTCCAAGAACTCAGCCAACTAAGCCATCTCTAAGAACTCAGCCAACTAAGCCATCTCCAAGAACTCAGCCAACTAAGCCATCTCCAAGAACTCAGCCAACTAAGCCATCTCCAAGAACTCAGCCAACTAAGCCATCTCCAAGAACTCAGCCAATTACGCCATCTCCAAGAACTCAGCCAACTAAGCTATCTCCAAGAACTTAGCCAACTACGGCATCTCCGAGAACTCAGTCAACTAAGCCATCTCCAAGAACTCAGCCAACTAGGCCATTTCCAAGATCTCAGCCAATTAAGCCA
>NC_091293.1:38095801-38201042 GCF_038502225.1 Cherax quadricarinatus | reverse complement strand
GTTGAGCAGTGGTAGGATGGGGCGAACACAGAGAACTAGGGTTGTTGTCTTGGTGCCGAAGGGGAAGGAGGGGAATGGTTTGGGTGATTATCGTCCGTTGTCATTAATGTGTTCGGATTATAAAATTTTTGCAAAGATATTGGGTAATAGATTAAAGAAGGTAATTGGGGCTGTCATACATAGAGGTCAGTATGGGATCCCAGGACGAAGTATGAAGAATGGGCACAGTAGGATAAGGGATTTTATAGAGAACTGCCTGGGAGGGGGCATCCTTGGTTTGGATTGGGCTCAGACTTATGACTGTGTGAAGAGGGAATTTTTATGGGTCTGTTTGGAGAAGTTGGGTTTTATGGGAGTAGTGAGATGGGTGCGCACTCTATATGAGGGGCAGTTATGAGGGTGCAGGTTAATGGAAGGCTGGGGGAGCCGGTGCTGATGGAACAGGGCTTAAGGCAGGGTTGCCCGCTCTCACAGTTGCTCTTTGCATGTGTGCAGCATCCTTTCTTTGAGGCTGTGGAGGAGGAATTGCAGGGGTTAGAGGGGGGCTGAACGGGGGGAATAGTGGGTTATGTTGATGACACCACTGTTCTGGTAATGAGTTGGGGGCTTTAAGAAGTGTGGGTGAGGTAATTAAGGGTTTTGGGGATGTTTCAGGCATGGAAGTTAATCTTGCAAAGTCGAGGTTATTGGAGGTAGGGACTTGGGTTGGGGGGAGACTGGGGGAGGGGATGGGATGGTCAGTTGGTGATAGACTTAGGGTTTGTGGGATTTGGTACATGGCGCAGGTGCAGGATTGCAGGAGGATCAACTCTGAATTAGTCATGAGTAGGGTTCTGGGCAAGCTTAGAGGTTTGAGGGTTAGCGAAGTGGCGTTACAGCAGAGGGTTTTGGTTACTAATTCACTTGTGTATAGTAAGGTATGGGGTGTGGCAGAGGTGTTCCCTTTGCAGGCGCAGGACATTCAGGAAATACAGAGGAGGGTTTTGAGGTTTGTGTGGGGGTTTGGGAGGGTCTGGTTATCTAAGGAGGTGGTTATGATGGATGTGAAACGGGGGGGGGGGGGTCTGGGATTGTTGGCTTCGGGGCCTAGGGTGATTGCCCTGTATATTAAGCAGAGGTATATTAGGGTGGGGGGATGGGGTGTTAGGGTGGATAGGGTGATGAGGGATGCTAGAAACTGGTGGAGTGGCAGGGACTTGAGAGATTGTGAAGATTTGCTGAGGATCTTATTAACAGTGCGACAGGTTTCAGTATTGAGGGTTAAAACGTTGGTGGGTGTGGCGTGGGGTAGGGGTGTCTTACAGGGGGTTGTTGTGTACCCCATGTATAACTGGCAGGTGATATGGAGGGAGTTCAGGCTGCTTAGGATACCAGCAAGGGTCAGGGAGTTGGTATACCGTTTCCTCATGGGGGTAGTAGCATCCAAGCATGTGTTGCATAAAATGGAGTTGGTGAGGGAGGCAACATGCTTGTTCTGTGGGAAGGAGGAAGCCGCCTATTATGTGGTATATTTTTGCTCGTCTTTGGGGGGAGTGAGGGTCTGGATGGCGAGTCTTATCAGGCTGTTGGGGGAGGGAGTTGGTCGTTTCTTAGGACCTTGTCGATAGATGTTAATGGGGTATCAGGAGCAGTGGGAAGGGCTTTGATGTATGTTATGGCAGATTATTTGCATGTTTCTTGGGGAATGAGGGAGGTTCAAGGTCAGTTGAGGATAAAAGCGTTAGCAGCTAGGTTCTATAGAACAATGTGTAGGAATAGATTAATATATGGGGGGCGTTGGGAGTCCAGTTTCTCGGAGGGTTATCGTAACCTATCTGTGGCGATACTCCTCCGGGATCATGGGGGCGGGCAAGGGGCTGGAGATTTTGTCCAGGTAGTCAGGAAATATACGCAGGAGGGATTGCATATAAATGACCTCATGGGAGACAGGAGCTGTAGTGGGGAAACAAGTGTAGTCAAGGACAAGATAAAACCAATATTACAAACTAGTAATACCACAGGAAATAGCAAACAAGAGGAGGATAGGAATAAGACAGGTAAACATGCACCAACAGGGAATACAGTTACAGAAACCCAAGGCAAACGGAAACCAAGCCTGTGCACATACCATGCACTTGGTATCTGCAGGCATGGGAAATCTGGAAAAAAGATGGGACGTGCAACTATGACCACCCTAGAAAATGCCGTGCCCATATGACAACAGGAAAATGCAAACTCCCTTCCTGTAAGCTTTTTCACCCTGAAATGTGTCCCTCTTCAGCACAGGAAAGACTGTGCTATAACTTAAATTGCCAGGCACACCATCTAAAGGGGACAAAAAGATACAAAACACCCAGGCCATGGGAAAACCTGGGTAGCCACAGCCACTCAAGAGGGAGTGGTTTTTTAGTGCCAGGAAGGAAAAAAAAACTGGCAGGAAATGGCGGAAATCGTACACCAAATCCAGTCATTCCTTGAGTGGAACCACAGTCGATGGCCTCCACTCCAAACCAACAGATACAGATACTAATGCTGGAAAAAAATCTCCCCCCAGTACCAACAATACCACCAGTCCGATGACATTCTTCTTCGCAAATATACAGGGTCTAAAGCCAGCAACGAACAACAAAATACCTTTCATCCGTGGACTGCTATCAGAGACAGATGCAATGTTCGTGGCTTTCACAGAGACCCACATAAAGGATCACTTGGACAACGAAATATGGATCCCAGGTTACAACCTATACAGATGCGACAGAGTGAACAGGCAAAAGGAAGGGGGGTTGGCCTGTACATCGCAGAATCACTTGTTTGCACAGAACTGCTTAATGCCTCAAATGATGTAGTGGAAGTTTTAGCAGTAAAGATCGAGAACCAAAACCTAGTCATTGTGGTAGTCTACAAGCCTCTGGATGCAACGTTCCAGCAATTCCAGGAACAGCTGTTAAAAATTGACCACTGTCTGGAAAATCTGCCAGCTCCTGCCCCCAACTTCTTGCTCCTGGGGGATTTCAACTTAACGCACCTAAAATGGAGGAATATAGCAAATAATGTTGTTGCAGTTATAACGCCAGGAGGCAGCTCTGACGAGAACTCACACACACACGAGCTTTTAAATCTCTGCACAAAATTCAATTTAAACCAGCAAATAATAGAGCCTACTAGACTGGAGAATACACTAGACCTCATCTTCACTAACAATGATGATCTGATACGAAATGTCATCATATCAAAAACAATATACTCAGATCACAACATAATCGAGGTTCAGACATGTATGCACGGAGCCCCAGACTGACATAATGAGATTAGTCATGAGGGAGCATTCACCAAATTCAACTTCAATAACAAAAACATAAAGTGGGACCAAGTAAAGCAAGTCCTAACTGATATAAGCTAGGAAGATAGACTAATCAACACAGACCCCAACTTATGCCTAGAACAGATTAACTCGGTGGCACTCGATGTATGCACAAGGCTTATTCCTCTAAGAAAAAGGAGGAGTAGATGTAAAATAGAAAGAGACAGGCGTTCCCTTTACAGGCGACGGAAAAGAATAACAGAGCGGCTAAAAGAGGCCAATATATCTGAAATGCGTAGGGAGTCACTGGTCAGAGAAATAGCAAACATTGAACTTAAGCTAAAGGAATCTTATAGGAGTCAGGAATCGTGGGAAGAACTAAAAGCCATAAATGAAATCGAAAGAGACCCAAAGTATTTCTTTTCCTATGCCAAATCAAAGTCGAGAACAACATCCAGTATTGAGCCTCTACTTAAACAAGATGGCTCCTACACAGATGACAGCAAGGAAATGAGTGAGCTACTCAAGTCCCAATATGACTCAGTTTTTAGCAAGCCGCTAACCAGACTGAGTCGAAGATCAAAATTAATTTTTTATGAGAGAGCCACAGAATTTGGTTAACACAAGCCTATCTGATGTTATCTTGACTCCAAATGACTTCGAACAGGCGATAAATGACATGCCCATGCACTCTGCCCCAGGACCAGACTCACTGAACTCCGTGTTCATCAAAAACTGCAAGAAGCCCCTATCACGAGCTTTTACCATCCTATGGAGAGGGAGCATGGACACGGGAGTCGTCCCACAGTTACTAAAAACAACAGACATAGCCCCACTCCACAAAGGGGGCAGTAAAGCAATAGCACCAACATCCCATATCATAAAAATCTTTGAAAGGGTCCTAAGAAGCAAGATCGCCACCCATCTAGAAACCCATCAGTTACACAACCCAGGGCAACATGGGTTTAGAACAGGTCGCTCCTGTCTCAACTATTGGATCTCTACGACACTAGAAGACAAAAAGAATGCAGATGTAATATATACAGACTTTGCAAAAGCCTTCGACAAGTGTGGCCATGGCGTAATAGCGCACAAAATGCGTGCTAAAGGAATAACAGGAAAAGTTGGTAGATGGATCTATAATTTCCTCACAAACAGAACACAAAGAGTAGTAGTCAACAGAGTGAAGTCCGAGGCAGCTACAGTGAAAAGCTCTGTTCCATAAGGCACAGTACTCGCTCCCATCTTGTTTCTCATCCTCATATCTGACATAGACAAGGATGTCAGCCACAGCACCGTGTCTTCCTTTGCAGATGACACCCGAATCTGCATAACAGTGTCTTCCATTGCAGACACTGCAAGGCTTCAGGCGGACATCAACCAAATCTTTCAGTGGGCTGCAGAAAACAATATGAAGTTCAACGATGAGAAATTTCAATTACTCAGATATGGTAAACACGAGGAAATTAAATCTTCATCAGAGTACAAAACAAATTCTGGCCACAAAATAGAGTGAAACACCAACGTCAAAGACCTGGGAGTGATCATGTCGGAGGATCTCACCTTCAAGGACCATAACATTGTATCAATCGCAGCTGCTAGAAAAATGACAGGGTGGATAATGAGAACCTTCAAAACTAGGGAGGCCAAGCCCATGATGACACTCTTCAGGTAACTTGTTCTATCTAGGCTGGAATATTGCTGCACAATAACAGCACCTCTCAAGGCAGGTGAAATTGCTGACCTAGAAAATGTACAGAGAACCTTCACGGCCCGCATAACGGAGATAAAACACCTCAATTACTGGGAGCGCTTGAGGTTCCTAAACCTGTATTCCCTGGAATGCAGGCGGGAGAGATACACGATATATACACCTGGAAAATCCTAGAGGGACTAGTACCGAACTTGCACACGAAAATCACTCACAACGAAAGCAAAAGACTTGGCAGAAGATGCAACATCCCCCCAATGAAAAGCAGGTGTGTCACTAGCACGTTAAGAGACCATACAATAAGTGTCAGGGGCCCGAGACTGTTCAACTGCCTCCCAGCATACATAAGGGGGATTATCAATAGACCCCTGAGAGCCTTCGAGCTGGCACTGGACAAGCACCTAAAGTCGGTACCTGACCAGCCGGGCTGTGGCTCGTACGTTGGTTTTCGTGCAGCCAGCAGTAACAGCCTGGTTGATCAGGCTCTGATCCACCAGGAGGCCTGGTCACAGACCGGGCCGCGGGGGCGTTGAGCCCCGGAACTCTCTCCAGGTAAACTCCAGGTGGGTATGGTAAGGTTGTGGAGGTTGTGTTGTATGTGATGTGTGGGTGGAGTATGTGAGGGCTTCAATTTGAGACCTGGTTGTGTTCCTTGTGAGTTAATTCATCTTTTAATTCGGTGAAAGTCACCCTGTTTTCGGTTTAGTTCCACATGTAAGTCATATAGATTTTTCTTGTTTAGTAATGGGATAATTATTGAACTAACTGTCAGGGATTGGTGGCTTAGGCATCTGTTCTGGTGGTTTATATAATGTCATGCCTTGTGACCATTTATACTTTATGTGAATTTAGTCCATTGTGTTACTAAGCATGTCCATAGGTTGTGTTTTGAATCACTTTGTAATAGGTGTTTGGGGACGTTAAGCTTGCTAAGTAGGTCAAGAGTCCGATAGCATGGGCTGTTTATTGCATATATGTAGGTCTAAGATTTAGCTGCAAGTACTTCCTGTTATTGTTTTATTCAATGCCAGATTTAGGATTGTTATACACTTTCTCATGTCCATGCATTGCACAATTTAATTTTAGCAATAATGTACTATTGTGTTTCAAATAGGGAGGTAAGGATTTTATGTACTGTAACTAGACAGTTTTGATACCTTATGTTAAGATTTTGTTAGTTGTATGGGTTGTACTTGCATATATAATGTTATGTCTTTTACTTGTGGGTGTTTCCTGCCCAGTTTTTATGTGGGGAGTTTCATTGTGATATGTACCAATGTAATGTTTATTGTAGGTTTTGGTTTGCCTAATGTTTAAGTTAATGTACTGTATAATTTAATTTTTGTGGGGGATTTGTGTGTGCACAGACATAAATTGTGAGTTTTTGTTTTTGCTAATGTTTTTGTTCGGTGCTGGAGCTCTCTCGCTCTTTATTCTGTTAAGAGTTTCCTGCTATTTGCGGGAAGTATTATTGTGGAATGTCTTTGCAATTTTATTGTAGTGTTAGGTTTGTCTTTTGTTTAATTATTGTAATGTATAATTTTATCCTTCGTATGCTGTATCATATCATCTGTGTACTTTGTGCAAGAAGGTCTTATTGTACTGTATAACAGGCATGAATTGTAGGTTTAAACTTTGTTAATGTATTTTCTGAGCAGGTGTTATCCTCTTCTTTTCATTGTTGGGTGATGATATATCCTTTAATACAATATGAATGTAACACTTAGTGTATGTTATGGTGTTGATGGTAGGTCATTGTATTTGTAAACGGTTAATTATTGTGTTCTTTTATTCATTTATATCTTGTACTGTGTCCTTTTAAATAAAAATATAAAAAAAAAATTCTGTGGAGTATGACAGGTATACCCAGAGGGCATTCCGGGGGCCAACATCCCCGTGGCCCGGTCCATGACCAGGCCTCGCGGTGGATCAGGGCCTGATCAACCAGGCTGCTTCTATTGGCCACACGCAAACCGACGTACGAGCCACATCCCAGGTGGTCAGGTACTGATGAAAGTTAAGACACTTGTGCAACATCTGGTTATCTTTATTGTAGACGTTTCGCCATCCAGTGGCTTTATCAATACAGATTCTTGGACATAATTAGAAAACAGAAGAACTATATACAAAAGATGAGGTAATCAGTCCCTCAGCCTTGGAGGTGGTGTTTACAGCACCATGATTGTAGAGATTCTGAAGCACAGGTTAGGAGACTGGCGCTTATATAGGCGTCAGTGAACAGGGACGTGTAGCAGACGAGGGCATAGTCACTGGTAGGCGGGATTCCCCAGTGGAAGTAGGTCCTTCCCAAATTGATGGGCTAGTTGTAGAAGTCGTGAAGAAGGTCATGTAGATGTCCTTTGAATCAAGATACCATGATGTTGCAGTGCCTAACAAGTTGTGCAAGACAGGTATACAATACCGACAAGATGAAAGTTAAGACACTTGTGCAACATCTGGTTATGGTATAAACCTTGATAATAAATACCGACAAGTTGGTTTAGAAAGACACGTAAGCAAACACTATGACATATTTATTAGAAAACGTTTCGGTCCTGGGACCTTGATCACTTCTAACATACATCCCAACATCCGAACTTGACATTCTTCAGGTCACCGTGCGTCACTCACACCTCACACTCTCACTCTCTGCCTATATATATAATGTCTTTCAGTTCACACACTCAGTTCACGGAGTTCACTACCTTATCACAAGATAGGCACATGGCTTCTGCCGAAAAAAAGAGGCCACGATGCTCCATGAACACGACGGAGGACTCGGATTTGGAAATGTGGGGCGCAATTCTAGCGAAGAAGTTGCGAGACCACTCTGTGTCATCAGAGGAAGAGGAAGATCCTGCTCACATTGTAGCAGATCTGACAGTTCCAACCATGGAGTCAGCGAATATGGAAACAGGGGAGGAAATAAACACCCCACCACCCGAAAACCAAGAAGGATGGACCCCTGTGGACAACAACAAGAAGCGCTGTCCGTAAAAGGAGCAGGCAAACCAGCTCAACCGACCTGGCAAATTCAAGATGAAGTCTTACGGGGACCACAGAACCCACTATGGCGTTGTTTCATACCTGGAATCACGACACAACCTGAAGTTCAAGATATGGTTCAACTTGAGGGGAGAACCAATATTGACTCCTCTCAACAAGGAAATGTACACCACCTTGAAGAGAGTCATGGAGACAGATCGCTCATTCACCCTAGAGGAACTGGACTCTCGGCAGAAGATCACCAAGGGTGTAGTGATGCGATACCCGCTGATGATGCCCATCGAGGCAGTAGCAGCTCACCCCAGTGTGGTGTCAGCTCAACGTCTCAAGGCAAAGACGGCAGGCAACGCACAAACCCGACAGGTCCTCATTCAGCATGTAGGACCACTGCCATCCCAGCTGGACCTCGGTTCTTGGGGCAGGTACGATGTCAGGACCTTCACAGCAGAACCAGTTCGCTGTTTCAAGTGTCAGCGTTATGGACACCTGGGTGCACTCTGTCCGAACAGAGTAATCTGCGGTGTCTGCAGCCAGCACCACCCTACCGAGGAATGCATCACCAAGCTGAAAAATGCATCGCCACCCACTCCACAATGCCCGAACTGCAGGCAGAAACACCATGCCTGAAATCCTCGATGCCCCGAGAGGCTCACTAGAATTCAAGGAGTCTGGAAGACGCCAAAAACTCGGGAACAGGCTACGACGGATCATCACTCTCAGCAAACGATGGTGCAGAGAACCCTGCCATACCGCAGATCTCTCAGCAGCTAACCCAAGTCAATGCCCAGGAATTCCCAACCCTCGAAGCCTCAACCAGGCGTCAAGGTCAAGAACCTCCTGCACCCCTACCTCAACGAAGAAGTAGAAACAAGAGGAACAGGAGGCGTCAACAGGGTACATCTGGTCAATGCGATCAGCAGGCAGCACTAAACGAGCCCCCACCGGCCATAGTACGACAACGCAGGCACTCCTTACCCGGCACAGGTGCTTCGCAGGCTCAACTGGCACCACACCAGCACATCCCGGCTACCCAACCTGGTATACAGCAACAGACCACGGTGCATACAATAAAGAAATCCAACCCTCAGCAGTCCCTACAGACCACAACAGCCCAGATAATATCCACTGTTTCGAACACAACCCCAAAGCAGGCCCTCACCAGGGAGGATCTCGTATCACTCATCAAGGTGTTCACGGATCTTATTTGCAACACAATCAACTCCACGGAACAACAGAGCATATTCCGGCAGATGGTCAATACGCTCCTGAGAGTGTGCTTACTGACCGAGGAAGAGACAGTGGATGCCATGAATTTGTAGGTTCTCAGAGCGGGCAGGGCTCGGTCTCCAGCTCAGGAGACAACAGCGATGGAATAACCTCGGTACCAAATTACACCCTCAAGGTCCTACAATGGAACATTCAGGGCCTGAGGGGCAAACAGCACCTCTTGCTGGAGGCAGTAATTCGGGATCGGGTTGACATCGTCTTGCTACAAGAAACTCTGACTGTCCCGACTATGTGCCCAAGACTACCCGGTTTTGCTGGGTATTTTCGGCACATGGACCCGGGCGTTTACTGCAGAGGCACAGCTGTATTTGTATCCTCACGAGGTTATAGCCAACCCTGTGGACTGTGGGGAGGATGTCGAGGTACAGGCCATCCTTGCACACATGCCTGGGGCGCCCATTACCATCTATAACATCTACAAGAACCCAAGACACACCCTCGACATTGCAGAGCTCCTCGCACTAGCACGCACTGAGTGTATTATTGTGGGTAGAGATTTCAACGCACATCACCCAATGCTGCACTCTCACTCAGCAACCAATGCTGCTGGCAGACACATAGCGATGCTCCTACACGATATTCCAGAGGTAAAGTTGCTAAACAATGGAGACCCCACACACCTGTTGGGTGGCTGCCTCGACCTTACCTTCGGGTCAAGACAACTCGCAGCAGGAGCCACATGGGAAACTCATCCTCACCTTGTCAGCGACCACTTTGCAGTGATCACCACCTTCAACATCAACAGGCCTCCCACAGTTGTGCTGCCTCCTTGATGGAACGTAAAGAGGGCCAACTGGAAGGTGTTCCAGGATTATCTTCATGACTGGTGGTCCACATACTCTCTATCTGAAGACTGTGATACGGCTGAACAGGAGCTAATCACTGTTCTCATCCAGGCAGCAGAGTGTGCAATTCCAAAGAAGTCCGCAGGACGCACTCACAAAAGAGACTGGTGGTTCTACAACGACGAGGTGCAGGAGCAGAACCACCGCATCAACTCTTTTAGGAAGCTATACAGGCGTAACCCTACGGCAAAGAACAGGAATACTCTGAGAGCCATTGTGCAGCATGCCCGGAGAGTCTCTCTCAAAGTAAAAACTGAGAAATGGCTGGAGTGGTGCTCAACATTCGGGCATCACACCACCTTATCTGAGATATGGGGCAAGTTCAACATAGCAACTGGCAAGAGCAAGCCGAGGCCACCAGCACACCCGGACCCATCCCAGGAAGCCGAGAAACTAGTGGAGCTTTTCACTTCCAGGGGAGCTTCCACTCAGCTCCCACAGGACATCCGGAATATACAGACGGATCTTCTGCCATAGCGCCAGCTAACGATACAAGCTGCATGTGAGTCGAAGATGTGACTGATGAAGACCTCACGGACTTGGAACTCCGACATGCCATTAAGAACACAGGTGACACTGCCCCGGGCATCGATGGTGTTATGTACTCCATGATTGCACGGGCTGGGCAGAGTGATTGGGAGGCCATACTAGACGTCATTAACAAGTCATGGAGGGCCAGGACACTCCCAGCAGCTTGGAAGAAAGCTACCATCGTACCAATTCCAAAGCCCAAGGACCCAGGCAATATGAGACCCATATCGCTGACCAGCTGCTTAGCCAAGACTGCTGAGAGGATGGTGTTAAACCGCCTCCTATGGAAACTTGGACCCTCTCATCATCACATATTTGGCTTCACCAAAGGAGTGGGTACAGCAGAGTGCATAACCAATCTCCTAAGTCAGATTGCTGATAGTAACAAAAAACCTAGTATCGTCGTCTACTTCGACCTTAAAAGGCATTTGAGCTAGCCAGCCCCACAGCAATTCTGGCAATACTAGCTCGGAAGGGAATCAAAGGACGCCTCCTGGCCTGGATAGAGTCCTACCTTAGGGGCAGACAGGCCTGTGTCAGCTTTCAGGGACATTACTCTTCCTTTAAAACCCTGGAAAACGGTACGCCACAAGGTGTGCTCAGTCTTACCCTGTTTAACATCCTTATGCAGGAACTTGTGAGCCTTCCCTTTCATAGTGGTACACAGCTCCTCAGCTATGCTGATGATCTTGCACTCATAGTGAATGGGAAAGGCAATTTAGAGCGACAGGCTCAGAGAGCTTTGGACCTAACTATGCAGTCTTGCAAGGAACTAGGCCTCAAGATCTCGGCCGAGAAATCTCTTGCAATGAAGTTCAAGGGACCAGATCCTGTGAATAGATTACGTATTCAGGATATAGAACTTGAGTGGACAGGCTCCTACCTGTACTTGGGAATCTACATTGATAAAAAGCTGACCTTTCAGAAACAGGCCGAGTATGTCAGGTCACGTGCTCTACTCAGACTCAACGCCATGAGAGCCATGACGAGGCACCGTGCAGGGGCAAGCAAAGATGTACTTCGCTTGTACTATATACAAGCTATACGCTCGCTCATTGGCTACGGTGCACCGGCGTTAGCTCATCTCTTCCCGCAGAGCAGGCAAAGGGTGGAGGTCGTACAAAACCAGGCGATAAGAACTATGCTTGGGGCCCCCATCTGGACCAACACAGTATGTCTCAGATCTGAGACCCGGCTTCCTTCCTTGGCTGACAGAGTAAGATACATAAACGCCTGCAAAGTGGCCACGATTCTGCACCGGCAGCAAGGTATCCCACTAAGGAGACGGATATTGACAACCATGACACAAGATCCCACACTCTTCACGGACTACTCCTGGATTCGTTCGTTTTGTGCTGCTGGGCGGAAGCTGCTGCCTATACAACTACTCCTTGAGAAGAGTTGTGACCTTCCTGTTGCTGGGTACCATCCACCACCTCCCTGGCGCCCAGATCCAGCCGATGTTTGCATCATGCAGCTACCCATCTCTAAGCGTCTCTGCAGTCAAGACACCCTCAGCAATCATGCTGAGACAAGCATGGCACTGGCAGAGGGAGGCACATGTGCAGTGTATTTCACAGATGGTTCTGTCGACCCTGGCAGGAAGAGTGCAGCAGCTGGACTGTACCACAATGGTCACACACAAGGCTGGCGACTCCCTGACCACTGCACGATCCTTCAAGCTGAGCTGGTGGCGATTCAGCAGGCATTGTCACATGCCCTACAACATCAACTCCGACCTGTCATACATGTTGATTCCACCTCTGCAATCAATGCCCTCTCCCATCCTCAACCACAGGACAATGTTCACCTCATCACATCGATCCTGAGCATAATGACAGCCTTAGAAGTTCAGGGTAACAGATCGACATTGAACTGGATCCCCAGCCATGCTGGCATCCGGGGAAATGAGGCGGCAGATGATGCAGCCAAGGCAGCTACAGACTATCCACATGTTGGGATTACTGTCCCCATCAGCCTACGACAGACCAAACTGGTGGCCGCCAGAGCAATGAAACTTATGGGGAAGGTCTTAGGTGATACCCCATCTCAACAGTGGTACCCCCTCCATATGATAGAAGCTTGTCCAGAGCGCAGTGTACCGCCATCCATCGGCTTCGTATGGGCTTTCCCACAGCCAAGATGATGGTAGACAAGGCTGAGGAGGAGATGTGCCAGTACTGTCAGCACGTTGTCCAGCGGCCCCTAACACACTATCTTCTGGAGTGCGAAGTTACTGAGACACTCCGCAGGCAACTAGGAGTGATATTCCCTCCCGAAGAGGACCCAGAGATGACTGCGGCCACACTAGTGTACCATGGAGTCAACGAACCAGACAAGCTGTTACCCGTGATAACGACATATCCTCCTCCTCGCTAGTGACCATAGTTAGGAGTACATATGGTGTTGTCGCTTATGAGATGCACCAGTTGAACTGACCAGAAGAATGCTTGAGCAGCATACGTCGCATCATTGTAGAAACCTTTCTCCCTCGGGAGCCAGAGGGGTCATCGCAAGATTGAGACCCGTGCCAGGACTACGGTCTTGGCGAGCATTATACATACATACATGTATGTTAGAAGTGATGAAGGTCCCAGGACCGAAACGTTTTCTGATAAATATGTCATAGTGTTTGCTTACGTGTCTTTCTAAACCAACATCTGGTTATCTTTATTGTAGACGTTTCGCCATCCAGTGGCTTTATCAATACAGATTCTTGGACATACAACTAGCCCATCAAATTGGAAAGGACCTACTTCCACTAGGGAATCCCGCCTACCAGTGACTATGCCCTCGTCTGCTACACGTCCCTATTCACTGACGCCTATATAAGTGCCAGTCAGGTACCATTCTCTGACCCATGTTCGCCTTAGCTTTTGGGTTAAGACATGTCCAAGTTCTACACTCCTCTCTAGCGCTAAACGTCGCATGTCCCTTCCTCCCCGCTCACCCCACCGGAGTCCCAACAAAAGAGCCTGATAGGTAAGACACATATGCAACAGTTAGGTATCTTTATTTCGAAACGTTTCGCCTACACAGTAGGCTTCTTCAGTCGAGTACAGAAAAGTTGATAGAAGCAGAAGATACTTGAAGACGGTGTAATCAGTCCATCACCCTTAAAGTTTTGAGGTGGTCAGTCCCTCAGTCTGGAGAAGAGCATTGTTCCATAGTATGACACAATATGGAGATGAAGTGACAGGATGGAGCCTTATATAGCGCCAAGAGGTGAGACGTAGGTCACTAGAAGAGGTAAGAACTCAGATGTTGGGAGGTCAGGTCCCTCTCAAATCCAGCCGTTCTCACTAGTGGAGGTTGTCGAAGTTGATTGCAGGTCTGTACCAAGATACCCTTGTGTTGCAGTGTCTGACAGATTGAACATTAAAATGGTATAAAATACCGACAGGTTGTTAGGTAAGACACATATGCAACAGTTACTTATCTTTATTTCGAAACGTTTCGCCTACACAGTAGGCTTCTTCAGTCGAGTACAGAAAAGTTGATAGAAGCAGAAGATACTTGAAGACGATGTAATCAGTCCATCACCCTTAAAGTTTTGAGGTGGTCAGTCCCTCAGTCTGGAGAAGAGCAATGTTCCATAGTATGACACAATATGGAGATGAAGTGACAGGATGGAGCCTTATATAGCGCCAAGAGGTGAGACGTAGGTCACTAGAAGAGGTGACCATAATTTTTAAAGGGGTGGACCGGTAAGCCAGCGGAAGGCCTCGGTCAGATGACCAAAAGCTCCAAAGGCGGGTCATCATCTGACTAAGACCCGCGTCAGGAAACATTTGTCCTGTTTCCTGACGAACCTTACCTAACCTAACCTAACTAGAAGAGGTAAGAACTCAGATGTTGGGAGGTCAGGTCCCTCTCAAATCCAGCCGTTCTCACTAGTGGAGGTTGTCGAAGTTGATTGCAGGTCTGTACCAAGATACCCTTGTGTTACAGTGTCTGACAGATTGAACATTAAAATGGTATAAAATACCGACAGGTTGTTAGGTAAGACACATATGCAACAGTTAGGTATCTTTATTTCGAAACGTTTCGCCTACACAGTAGGCTTCTTCAGTCGAGTACAGAAAAGTTGATAGAAGCAGAAGATACTTGAAGACGATGTAATCAGTCCATCACCCTTAAAGTTTTGAGGTGGTCAGTCCCTCAGTCTGGAGAAGAGCATTGTTCCATAGTATGACACAATATGGAGATGAAGTGACAGGATGGAGCCTTATATAGCGCCAAGAGGTGAGACGTAGGTCACTAGAAGGGGTAAGAACTCAGATGTTGGGAGGTCAGGTCCCTCTCAAATCCAGCCGTTCTCACTAGTAGAGGTTGTCGAAGTTGATTGCAGGTCTGTACCAAGATACCCTTGTGTTGCAGTGTCTGACAGATTGAACATTAAAATGGTATAAAATACCGACAGGTTGTTAGGTAAGACACATATGCAACAGTTACTTATCTTTATTTCGAAACGTTTCGCCTACACAGTAGGCTTCTTCAGTCGAGTACAGAAAAGTTGATAGAAGCAGAAGATACTTGAAGACGATGTAATCAGTCCATCACCCTTAAAGTTTTGAGGTGGTCAGTCCCTCAGTCTGGAGAAGAGCATTGTTCCATAGTATGACACAATATGGAGATGAAGTGACAGGATGGAGCCTTATATAGCGCCAAGAGGTGAGACGTAGGTCACTAGAAGAGGTAAGAACTCAGATTGTTAGGCAAGACACACATGCAACAGTTAGGTATGTTCAAGAACTCAGATGTTGGGAGGTCAGGTCCCTCTCAAATCCAGCCGTTCTCACTAGTGGAGGTTGTCGAAGTTGATTGCAGGTCTGTACCAAGATACCCTAGTGTTGCAGTGTCTGACAGATTGAACAATAAAATGGTATAAAATACCGACAGGTTGTTAGGTAAGACACATATGCAACACATATCCTCCTGTTCTTCAAGATTCTCCTTTGTATGGACTGATGAAGCCACTGTGTGGCGAAACGTTTCCTCAATAAAGATACCCAAGAGTTGCACTTGTGTCTAATTTATCAACATGTCGGTTCTCTGAACCATTCATCTACAAATCTGTCAGACACTGCAACTTCTTGGGATCTTAATACTTGGGAATTCTTCGCTTGCCTAATTCTTGGGCACGACCTACTTCAACATTGAACAAATGTTACACGACCTATGACTGCTGCACCTCTCCTGCCAACGGTTTATAAGCTCCTTCTCAGCACGTATGCCGTATTCTATTCAAGATTGATGGACTGACCACATCGACTCAAGGTTGAGGGACTGATTACCTCATTCTCCTCCTGTTCTTCAAGATTCTCCTTTGTATGGACTGATGAAGCCACTGTGTGGCGAAACGTTTCCTCAATAAAGATACCCAAGAGTTGCACTTGTGTCTAATTTATCAACATGTCGGTTCTCTGAACCATTCATCTACAAATCTGTCAGACACTGCAACTTCTTGGGATCTTAATACTTGGGAATTCTTCGCTTGCCTAATTCTTGGGCACGACCTACTTCAACATTGAACAAATGTTACACGACCTATGACTGCTGCACCTCTCCTGCCAACGGTTTATAAGCTCCTTCTCAGCACGTATGCCGTATTCTATTCAAGATTGATGGACTGACCACATCGACTCAAGGTTGAGGGACTGATTACCTCATTCTCCTCCTGTTCTTCAAGATTCTCCTTTGTATGGACTGATGAAGCCACTGTGTGGCGAAACGTTTCCTCAATAAAGATACCCAAGAGTTGCACTTGTGTCTAATTTATCAAAGAATTCTTCAACACTTGTTCAACCTTTGGACGAAGACCTACTTCGACTAGTGGATGGTACCACTATGACCCCGCCTCCGCCTGCTTCACCTCACCTCACTAGGTAGACTTTTCCACTCACAACTACCCTAGGAAAGTTTGGTTTGGAAATTGGGTAGTTGATGAGTGGAACAGTCTACCTAGTTGGGTTATTGAGGCTAAGACTTTGAGTAGTTTCAAATTTAGGTTGGATAAGTACATGAGTGGGAGGGGTTGGATTTGAGTGGGACTTGCACATCAGAGATTATTTCTTGGGTAGCATTGAAAATTGGGTTGGTCAAATGTTTTGTTAGTGGGATGAATTGTAAAGGACCTGCCTAGTATGGGCCAACAGGCCTGCTGCACTGTTCCTCCTTTCTTAAGTTCTTATGTTCTTATGATTTTATTTATATCTTATGTAAAAACAGAAGAAGTAAATGCTGAAAATAATACACATTTCTTTGTCACCTGAGCAACTGCACCTGTCCTTAATCTTATTCCTATATATTTTAAAGAAACCCTTTGGATTGGAACTGATTCCCTTGCAACCTTAATTTCATATTCTTTTTAGGTTTTCCTTATTCCTTTTTAAACTTCTTTCTTAAATTGAATATATTGTTCAGTAAGGGTCATTTGTATTTTATATCATTTTACTATTTAAAATATATGGAGCTTTGACGGCTCGTACAACGACCTGGAGTCATATTGACATCCATCACCCGTGTATTAGGCCTCCCTGGAGTCATATTGACATCCATCACCCGTGTATTAGGCCTCCCTGGAGTCATATTGACATCCATCACCCGTGTATTAGGCCTCCCTGGAGTCATATTGACATCCTTCACCCGTGCATTAGGCCTCCCTGGAGTTATATTGACATCCATCACCCGTGTATTAGGCCTCCCTGGAGTCATATTGACATCCTTCATCCATATATTAGGCCTCCCTGGAGTCATATTGACATCCATCACCCGTGTATTAGGCCTCCCTGGAGTCATATTGACATCCATCGCCCGTGTATTAGGCCTCCCTGGAGTCATATTGACATCCATCACCCGTGTATTAGGCCTCCCTGGAGTCATATTGACATTCATCATCCGTATATTAGGCCTCCCTGGAATCATATTGACATCCATCACCCGTGTATTAGGCCTCCCTGGAGTCATATTGACATCCATCACCCGTATATTAGGCCTCCCTGGAGTCATATTGACATCCATCACCCGTGTATTAGGCCTCCCTGGAGTTATATTGACATCCATCACCCGTGTATTAGGCCTCCATGGAGTCATATTGACATCCATCACCCGTGTATTAGGCCTCTGTTGAGTCATATTGACATCCATCACCCGTGTATTAGGCCTCCCTGGAGTCATATTGACATCCATCACCCGTGTATTAGGCCTCCCTGGAGTCATATTGACATCCATCACCCGTGTATTAGGCCTCCCTGGAGTCATATTGACATCCATCACCCGTGTATTAGGCCTCTGTTGAGTCATATTGACATCCATCACCCGTGTATTAGGCCTCTGTTGAGTCATATTGACATCCATCACCCGTGTATTAGGCCTCCCTGTAGTCATATTGACATCCATCACCCGTATATTAGGCCTCCCTGGAGTCACATTGACATCCATCACCCGTGTATTAGGCCTCCCTGGAGTCATATTGACATCCATCACCCGTGTATTAGGCCTCCCTGGAGTCATATTGACATCCATCACCCGTGTATTAGGCCTCCCTGGAGTCATATTGACATCCATCACCCGTGTATTAGGCCTCCATGGAGTCATATTGACATCCATCACCCGTGTATTAGGCCTCTGTTGAGTCATATTGACATCCATCACCCGTGTATTGTCAGCATAGTTGCTGATCCCTGTATTCCCTGTATTATATAGCATAGCATATTAGTATCATCCATGTGCTTTAGATACGAGATCCCTTGTAGGCCTGTGGCTTTGTTTGATGTCATGGGATGCAGATGTGTAGGCTCATACCTCTGCCCCGGTCTCACTCGGCGGCAGACCATTCAGCGGACAGGCAAGGCAGCTGGGCTCCATCCCTCATCATCTGTCTGACAATATAGTTACCATTCCTACAAGTGTGTCTACCTTCAACCTACGATATCTCCATTAAAGAACCCCTAACGATAAATGTTGGCATCGGAGGGCCTGTAATTCTGACGATTACAGCGATTTCTGGAGATAAAATTTCGACCAGCAAGACGGCCATTTCGTGTCACCAGTAGGCCTACCGAGGTTCACCCCATCCAGCTACTTCAAGTCAGCTACTCGCCCAAGCTCCTACCAGCTTCTACATTATTCACTGGTCAGTCTCTTTGTATTAGTGTTTTCTGCTTATTTGCATCACTCCCGAGGGGTTGACCCGAGTTTGCAAAATAAGCCAGCTTCCAGTCTGTGGTGGGGGAGTCAGAACAACCGAGCCCAGTCGAGCCTAGTCTACTCCATCCAATTCCTTTGCCTGCCAAGCCAGCTTCCACCCCTGCTGTGCTCATCGTGTGAAGTTATCAAGCTATTCTGTGTGAAGGGTTAAGATAAGCCAGCTAGTAACTAGCCCAGGTGTCTTACCCCAGTACTCGAGCAAGCCACGTGAGTAGTCTTTATCGCTTGTGATTCAAGCTCCAAGCATTCAAAGTGCTCTTTTTCATCCTTGTGGTGTTGTAGTATTTCGTGGGTTTATTTTAAGCCAGCCGGCTTAGAATTATCTTCGCGGCAGTGTGGGTGTTCCCAGTGAGGCTTACGACGTTCAACCCATAAGCCCAGCCACTCACGATCACGTGTGTCTCACCATTGCCGGTCTCAGATCTGTTAACCCATAAACCCAACTACAGTCAGCCATTACACACTCACCTACCTCATCAGTGTTTTGGTGCACTGCTAAGGGTTGTAGCACCATATTTTAAGGACCACATAGGGGGTCAAGAGCTAGAGTGTGTTCGTGCCATCTTTATAAAGCCTCCTGTGTGTGTTTATCGCAGATTTAAGCGCAATTCTACGATCATCTGTGCAGAGGACAGCAGCAAGACCATATAAACAATCCATCAATCTCATTCTTCAAGTGTTACAGCGATAATATTTTTTTTTAGAGACATTTGCGAGTGTTGAGACATTTTTTTTTCTATGTTCCCAGTGATTTTTCTCTTAGTGACATTCAGTGACTCTAGATCAGACTCAGTGTTTATCATGTACTGATTGCATTAATTTCTTTTAATCTCCTTAACTCAGTGTTAATTTTCGTGCATTATTTTATGTCTGTTGTGTTGTGTATCTTTTTATACACTTGAAGTAAGTACTTAGTGTTTCCTTTGTTGTGTGTGCAACATATGAGCAGTATAGAACTTGTGTTTACACTTCAGAATCACCTTGTGTTCTCAGTATTCCAGTGAAGTATTTCAATAAATTTTTCACCTCATATTCTGCATCACAACTCAGTGTTGTCTGTTATTTTTTTTTTCTTCCCAGCATTTGTGTATTTTTATTTTGTTCCCTGTGTGTTGAACATTCTTGTGTTCATATTCTTTCATTTAGCCAGTGTTTAATTTGTCTTATTTCCACAGACAATAGTGCCATTTTTAAAGTCCAAGCAAGAAATCATTTTTACAAAATTTTTCAAACATCAAGTTTCATTGCAAGAAAATTCTAGTACTGTGTTTATGTTGATGAGTTGTGTTCTGCATCACTGCAAGTGTTCAAACTTTTTGTTATGTGTTTTAGCACCTATTATTTTTATGTTTCATTGAACAAATTCACTCTTAGTGCAATTTTTAAGTTCTCCTTTTAAAGTAAATTGTTCTTTGCTTGTTAAGTGTTGTTTAAGTTGCAGTTAAGAGTTAAAGTGTTCATTCCTTGATATATTTCTTTTCTTGTGTGTTATAATTTTTATTATTGCACATTGATTCATTTTGCAATAATTCTTGTGCAAATATTGTGTTGCTATTAAAGTTTCCTTGCAGAAAATTTTATGAAGTACTTGTTGATTAGCAATTGTTAATTTGATATATTGCTACAGTTTATTACAGTGCAGTTTCTTATGCTCTGTTCTGTGCATAGTATTTTATTCTGTCTGTGTCATTTTATTTTTATTTCAGTGAATTGTGTGTCTGTTTTAATTTTTGCACAAGTTTATTGAGTCCATTTTATCATTTTATTGTGTTTTCCTGTTGCATTGAAAGTAAAGACAACTCACTGTGCCATCCTTTCAATTTAAAGTAAAAGTTGAGCATATTAGATTTGAGCAAAGTACAAGTTCTCTTGATTTTCAGTGTTTGTTAAGTTGCATATTCTTCTTGTGTGAGTTCTTTGCTTACTGTGTGACCTGTCAATTTTTAATTACTTATGCAGAATCGTTAAGCATTTTCTTCCTGTTTAAGCTTATTGTGTCATTCTCTTCATTTTTCTTGTCTTTATGTCCTTCAGTAAGTTCACTAAGATGTCCCAGTCACTTTTGAACGTTCACTTAGTGTATCATTCCAGTCAAAGTCAATATGAATCAGTCCACAGTACCAACATTCCCTTACTGACTGAAAGACAATATCTAGCCCTTGAACAATATGTTTGTTCTCACAGCTTGTATCTGAGATTTGTCAAAGTGCTGCGAAATGTGAAGTTCAGATTAAGTTCCTATAGATCCGTGAATTACTTATTAACGTAGCCGAGCGGTCAGGCACTAGTAATACTGTCACTCCTGTCTGGACTCCAGCCACAATATCGTGCACGCAGGATAGTGCTGAGACTACTATCCTTGCGATGGCGACTTGTTCAAGTACTCGTTCCTTCCCAGGGGACGCTTTGAGAAGAACTTTACTTGCAACGAGTTATGCCATCTCTTGCTGATACCACAAGCCATTGCAGAAAGACGTTTCTGTGGCTAGTGTGCTCACTTGAGTGTTGTTGTTGTCCCTTGTGTTTCAGATTGTGATCCCATCCTAGTTGACAGTAATCAGTGCATTGTAAGAAGTTATTTCTCGAGTAACTTTCACATGTTAACGTTTGTAAGTGTAGTTTCTTTATAGCTGATACCTCGTGTCACTGTGTGCGACTCAGATTGAATATCAGCATTGTTCACCGTGTTCATTTCTTTTCTCCTGTGCTTGCAGTTTGAGATAGTAGATTTCGTTCTCCCTTGCTCATATTGCGTGTTATAGCGTTAATTTTTTCAACCGGGGGGAGTCATCCACTCCACCGAGTTTGTTCTTTCCTCCAGTAAGAAAGAACTGTTACCCTTATTCCAGAACAAACAGCCTACTGGAAGGTTAGCCAGATGGACCTTGACTATCCAAGAGTTCAATCCCACTTTTGAACATTTACCTGGCAAGTCGAATGTAGTCGCAGATGCTTTATCGTGACACGTTAGTGTAGTTACTGCAGATCCTCCATTTACTGTCGAGGATGTCAAAAATGCCCAAAGAACCGATCCCATGTGTTCTGGTGTGATTCGATTCCTGCTCCAGGAAGATCTTATTCTTACTGTGAAGCCACCAGCACCCATTAGTGACTTTGTAATGAGTCAAGAATTACTGTATCGAATAGTCGAGTTGAGTACTCCTAACAGACGAGTTAGTAATTCCACAGTCACTAGTGATTGTAGTTGTATCTTTTGTAGATACTCGTTCAGACTGTCCTCAGTCAAGGCATGTGTTAGCCATTGCAGAGGAATTCAATCCTCCCAGAGATGATAACCATTCTGCATACGTAAACCTTACCCTCGCAGAATTGGGTTTAAGTGTAAACAGCCTGCATAATTAGATGTCCGAGATGAATGAAATTATCAACTGTGTGTTTTGTCATTAGTTCATCATTTCACCTTGTATATATATATATATATTTATTCTTCCTCAGAATCCGTA
This sequence comes from Cherax quadricarinatus, assembly GCF_038502225.1. Classification (NCBI taxonomy): domain Eukaryota; kingdom Metazoa; phylum Arthropoda; class Malacostraca; order Decapoda; family Parastacidae; genus Cherax; species Cherax quadricarinatus. The sequence continues at coordinate 38,178,707 of NC_091293.1, read as the reverse complement.
GAGTGCATGAATACAGATCGATCGATCAATTCCATCCATATTGTACAATGATTTGTTCTTATAGTTTGTAATGAATACGTTAACACCCATTACGTAAAATCCATTATGATACCATCCATTAGTTCTAAGTTATATATGAATTTGTTACTGTATAGAATCAGCCCAGATCCGCCTGCCTGTTCAGTCTGTAGTATAGTAGTGTATGTCGGGACGACATACGTAACATGACCGAGCTGTCAGCGTAGTTGCTGATCCCTGTATTCCCTGTATTATATAGCATAGCATATTAGTATCATCCATGTGCTTTAGATACGAGATCCCTTGTAGGCCTGTGGCTTTGTGTGACGTCACGGGATGCAGATGTGTAGGCTCATACCTCTGCCCCGGCCTCACTCGGCGGCAGACCATTCAGCGGACAGGCAAGGCAGCTGGGCTCCATCCCTCGTCATCTGTCTGACAATATAGTTACCATCCTACAAGTGTGTCTACCTTCAACCTGCGAAATCTCCATTAAAGAACCCTTACGATAGTATTAGGCCTCCCTGGAGTCATATTGACATCCATCACCCGTGTATTAGGCCTCCCTGGAGTCATATTGACATCCATCACCCGTGTATTAGGCCTCCCTGGAGTCATATTGACATCCATCACCCGTGTATTAGGCCTCCCTGGAGTCATATTGACATCCATCACCCGTGTATTAGGCCTCCCTGGAGTTATATTGACATCCATCACCCGTGTATTAGGCCTCCCTGGAGTCATATTGACATCCTTCATCCGTATATTAGGCCTCCCTGGAGTCATATTGACATCCATCACCCGTGTATTAGGCCTCCCTGGAGTCATATTGACATCCATCACCCGTGTATTAGGCCTCCCTGGAGTCATATTGACATCCATCACCCGTGTATTAGGCCTCCCTGGAGTCATATTGACATCCATCACCCGTATATTAGGCCTCCCTGGAGTCATTTTGACATCCATCACCCGTGTATTAGGCCTCCCTGGAGTTATATTGACATCCATCATCCGTATATTAGGCCTCCCTGGAGTCATATTGACATCCATCACCCGTGTATTAGGCCTCCCTGGAGTTATATTGACATCCATCATCCGTATATTAGGCCTCTCTGGAGTCATATTGACATCCATCACCCGTGTATTAGGCCTCCCTGGAGTCATATTGACATCCATCACCCGTGTATTAGGCCTCCCTGGAGTCATATTGACATCCATCACCCGTGTATTAGGCCTCCCTGGAGTCATATTGACATCCATCACCCGTGTATTAGGCCTCCATGGAGTCATATTGACATCCATCACCCGTATATTAGGCCTCCCTGGAGTCATATTGACATCCATCACCCGTGTATTAGGCCTCCCTGGAGTCATATTGACATCCATCACCCGTGTATTAGGCCTCCCTGGAGTCATATTGACATCCATCACCCGTGTATTAGGCCTCCATGGAGTCATATTGACATCCATCACCGGTATATTAGGCCTCCCTGGAGTCATATTGACATCCATCACCCGTGCATTAGGCCTCTGTTGAGTCATATTGACATCCATCACCCGTGTATTAGGCCTCTCTCACAACAATCCCTGGTCAGGTTACTCCAGTTTACACTGCTCAGATAATCCTTCGTGATTAAAATAATCGCACGAGATACTGAAACTAAGTAACTTATGATCACTTTCTCAAAGCTCTTCATAAACCAAGTCAAGCAGGTTAAGTTTATTCAAGTACAGGTACACATAAATACAGTTACATAAATTATCATACATAGCAACATATGTATAGATTATTTAGGATAACCAAAAAATATCAAAGTGAGTTATTTCCACTGGGATCCTTACTTATTTATGTTGGGGCCTTCTAGTTGGTTTTAAGGTTAATACAATAAAATAAAATACTCATTCAAGTTCTTATTTTTATTTTACTAATATCCTACATTGTAATTAGATGAAAAATGTCTTTGTCATAGGAAGAGAAAATTGAGTATCAATAGTCGAAGAGAAGAGGTTCCATGTGATGAATGGTTTTGAAAACCGACCAGTTGAAGAATTGAGACACTTATGCAACACATGGGAATCTTCTACTCTCCTTACCCATTTCTACTTTGTATTGTACTGATGAAGCCACTGTGTGGCGAAACGTTTCTTCAATAAAGATTCCCATGTGTCGCACAAGTGTCTCAATTCTTCAACAGAGGTTCCACTTCCGCAAGCTGTTTGTTCTTAGTTCCAAAAGTTGTGTAGTCACATAAGGACTTTTTTTTTATATATTTTATTTAAGTCACACGGGGATTTGTGGGGAAACACAAGGAAAATCCCGGCAAAACCAACATACAGACTGTTTAAAAGATTGATAACATATACATCATGGTAAGTAAATACGACCATCCCAAATTATTGACTTCCGGTTGTCTCCAAGGACAGTGGCGACATCTCCTTGACATTTTTTCTCGTGGCTTTTGGAGAACATATATTTTTTTGCGCTGTACTATAATTATAAATGAAATTATGTACGCATCTGAGACTTCCAGCCATGTTATGTAGTTATATATTTTGAAAATATAAATCAAAACACCGCTCACCTAACAGGCTGGATGACCTATATCATGACCTAGTATATCATGACCTAGTCTATCATGACCTAGTATATCATGACCTAGTATATCATGACCTAGTCTATCATGATAGTGCTGAGACTACTATCCTTGCGATGGCGACTTGTTCAAGTACTCGTTCCTTCCCAGGGGACGCTTTGAGAAGAACTTTACTTGCAACGAGTTATGCCATCTCTTGCTGATGCCACAAGCCATTGCAGAAAGACGTTTCTGTGGCTAGTGTGCTCACTTGAGTGTTGTTGTTGTCCCTTGTGTTTCAGATTGTGATCCCATCCTAGTTGACAGTAATCAGTGCATTGTAAGAAGTTATTTCTCGAGTAACTTTCACATGTTAACGTTTGTAAGTGTAGTTTCTTTATAGCTGATACCTCGTGTCACTGTGTGCGACTCAGATTGAATATCAGCATTGTTCACCTAGTATATCATGACCTAGTATATCATGACCTAGTCTATCATGACCTAGTATATCATGACCTAGTCTATCATGACCTAGTCTATCATGACCTAGTATATCATGACCTAGTATATCATGACCTAGTATATCATGACCTAGTCTATCATGACCTAGTATAACATGACCTAGTATATCATGACCTAGTATATCATGACCTAGTATATCATGACCTAGTATATCATGACCTAGTATATCATGACCTAGTATATCATGACCTAGTCTATCATGACCTAGTATATCATGACCTAGTATATCATGACCTAGTATATCATGACCTAGTATATCATGACCTAGTATATCATGACCTAGTATATCATGACCTAGTATATCATGACCTAGTATATCATGACCTAGTATATCATGACCTAGTATATCATGACCTAGTATATCATGACCTAGTATATCATGGCCTAGTATATCATAACCTAGTATATCATGACCTAGTATATCATGACCTAGTATATCATGACCTAGTACATCATGACCTAGTATATCATAACCTAGTATATCATGACCTAGTATATCATGACCTAGTATATCATTACCTAGTATATCATGACCTAGTATATCATGACCTAGTATATCATGACCTAGTATAACATGACCTAGTATATCATGACCTAGTATATCATGACCTAGTATATCATGACCTAGTATATCATGACCTAGTATAACATGACCTAGTCTATCATGACCTAGTATAACATGACCTAGTATATCATAACCTAGTCTATCATGACCTAGTATAACATGACCTAGTATATCATAACCTAGTCTATCATGACCTAGTATAACATGACCTAGTATAACATGACCTAGTATATAATAACCTAGTATATCATGACCTAGTATAACATGACCTAGTATATCATAACATAGTCTATCATGACCTAGTATAACATGACCTAGTATATCATGACCTAGTATAACATGACCTAGTCTATCATGACCTAGTATAACATGACCTAGTCTATCATGACCTAGTATAACATGACCTAGTATATCATGACCTAGTACATCATGACCTAGTATATCATGACCTAGTATATCATAACCTAGTCTATCATGACCTAGTATAACATGACCTAGTATATCATGACCTAGTATATCATGACCTATTATAACATGACCTAGTATAACATGACCTAGTATATCATGACCTAGTATATCATGACCTATTATAACATGACCTAGTATAACATGACCTAGTATAACATGACCTAGTATATCATGACCTAGTATATCATGACCTATTATAACATGACCTAGTATAACATGACCTAGTATATCATGACCTAGTATATCATGACCTAGTATATCATGACCTAGTATATCATGACCTATTATAACATGACCTAGTATAACATGACGTAGTATATCATGACCTAGTATATCATGACCTATTATAACATGACCTAGTATAACATGACCTAGTATAACATGACCTAGTATATCATGACCTATTATAACATGACCTAGTATAACATGACCTAGTATAACATGACCTAGTATATCATGACCTATTATAACATGACCTAGTATATCATGACCTAGTATAACATGACCTAGTATATCATGACCTAGTATATCATGACCTAGTATATCATGACCTATTATAACATGACCTAGTATAACATGACCTAGTATAACATGACCTAGTATATCATGACCTAGTATAACATGACCTAGTATAACATGACCTAGTATATCATGACCTAGTATATCATGACCTAGTATAACATGACCTAGTATAACATGACCTAGTATATCATGACCTATTATAACATGACCTAGTATAACATGACCTAGTATAACATGACCTAGTATAACATGACCTAGTATAACATGACCTAGTATATCATGACCTAGTATATCATGACCTATTATAACATGACCTAGTATATCATGACCTAGTATAACATGACCTATTATAACATGACCTAGTATAACATGACCTAGTATAACATGACCTAGTATAACATAACCTAGTATAACATGACCTAGTATATCATGACCTAGTATAACATGACCTAGTATATCATGACCTAGTATATCATGACCTATTATAACATGACCTAGTATATCATGACCTAGTATATCATGACCTAGTATAACATGACCTATTATAACATGACCTATTATAACATGACCTAGTATATCATGACCTAGTATATCATGACCTATTATAACAGGACCTAGTATATCATGACCTAGTATATCATGACCTAGTATAACATGACCTATTATAACATGACCTAGTATAACATGACCTAGTATATCATGACCTAGTATATCATGACCTATTATAACATGACCTAGTATATCATGACCTAGTATATCATGACCTAGTATAACATGACCTATTATAACATGACCTATTATAACATGACCTAGTATAACATGACCTAGTATATCATGACCTAGTATATCATGACCTAGTATAACATGACCTATTATAACATGACCTATTATAACATGACCTAGTATAACATGACCTAGTATAACATGACCTAGTATAACATGACCTAGTATAACATGACCTAGTATAACATGACCTAGTATAACATGACCTAGTATAACATGACCTAGTATATCATGACCTAGTATAACATGACCTAGTATAACATGACCTAGTATAACATGACCTAGTATAACATGACCTAGTATAACATGACCTAGTATAACATGACCTAGTATAACATGACCTATTATAACATGACCTATTATAACATGACCTAGTATAACATGACCTAGTATAACATGACCTAGTATATCATGACCTAGTATAACATGACCTAGTATAACATGACCTAGTATAACATGACCTAGTATATCATGACCTAGTATAACATGACCTAGTATATCATGACCTAGTATAACATGACCTAGTATAACATGACCTAGTATAACATGACCTAGTATAACATGACCTATTATAACATGATCTATTATAACATGACCTAGTATAACATGACCTAGTATAACATGACCTAGTATATCATGACCTAGTATAACATGACCTAGTATAACATGACCTATTATAACATGACCTAGTATAACATGACCTAGTATATCATGACCTATTATAACATGACCTAGTATAACATGACCTAGTATATCATGACCTAGTATAACATGACCTAGTATAACATGACCTAGTATAACATGACCTAGTATAACATGACCTAGTATATCATGACCTAGTATAACATGACCTAGTATATCATGACCTAGTATAACATGACCTAGTATAACATGACCTAGTATAACATGACCTAGTATATCATGACCTATTATAACATGACCTAGTATAACATGACCTAGTATATCATGACCTAGTATAACATGACCTAGTATAACATGACCTAGTATATCATGACCTAGTATAACATGACCTAGTATATCATGACCTAGTATAACATGACCTAGTATAACATGACCTAGTATAACATGACCTAGTATAACATGACCTAGTCGTCATTGTTTCTCCCACTTACACAGATGTGCATCTCGGTATTAGCTTCTCTACAATTTAAATATCATTATCTTTTACCTGAAAAGTCTTAACATACATTGTCTTAAATAAAGTTGCAGCGTTTATTAACCATGATACTTTTATTCTGACTGTCACCGTGCACTTCTTGCCTTCAATCTCTACATTGGTAATATTCACTCATTATTACTAATATGGTAATATTTATAATGCCGTGGCGCTACTTCATTATGTAACCTGCATCATAACACTGAGAATGTATCATAACTATACCGTGCAATATTAAGGCTGTATCTCTTTAATATATGTACACTATTAAGGATCAGTACACTGAGTAGTGTGTAGTACACTGAGTACTGTTTAGTACACTGAGTACTGTGTAGTACAATGGGTACTGTTTAGTACACTGAGTACTGTGTAGTACAATGGGTACTGTTTAGTACACTGGGTACTGTTTAGTACACTGGGTACTGTTTAGTACACTGGGTACTGTTTAGTACACTGGGTGGTGTTTAGTACACTGGGTACTGTTTAGTACACTGAGTACTGTTTAGTACACTGGGTACTGTTTAGTACACTGGGTACTGTTTAGTACACTGGGTACTGTTTAGTACACTGAGTACTGTTTAGTACACTGGATGGTGTTTAGTACACTGAGTACTGTGTAGTACACTGGGTGCTGTTTAGTACACTGAGTACTGTTTAGTACACTGGGTACTGTTTAGTACACTGGGTACTGTTTAGTACACTGAGGTTTAGGACACTGTTGTAGTACACTGGGTACTGTTTAGTACACTGAGTACTGTACACTGAGTACTGTTTAGTACACTGGGTACTGTGTAGTACAATGGGTACTGTTTAGTACACTGAGTACTGTACTGTACTGTAGTACACTGAGTACTGTTTAGTACACTGGGTGGTGTTTAGTACACTGAGTACTGTTTAGTACACTGAGTACTGTTTAGTACACTGAGTACTGTTTAGTACACTGAGTACTGTTTAGTACACTGAGTACTGTTTAGTACACTGAGTACTGTTTAGTACACTGAGTACTGTTTAGTACACTGAGTACTGTTTAGTACACTGGGTGGTGTTTAATACACTGAGTACTGTGTAGTACAATGGGTACTGTTTAGTACACTGGGTACTGTTTAGTACACTGAGTACTGTGTAGTACAATGGGTACTGTTTAGTACACTGGGTACTGTTTAGTACACTGGGTACTGTTTAGTACAATGGGTACTGTTTAGTACACTGAGTACTGTGTAGTACAATGGGTACTGTTTAGTACACTGGGTACTGTTTAGTACACTGGGTACTGTTTAGTACACTGAGTACTGTTTAGTACACTGGGTGGTGTTTAGTACACTGAGTACTGTGTAGTACAATGGGTACTGTTTAGTACACTGGGTACTGTTTAGTACACTGAGTACTGTGTAGTACAATGGGTACTGTTTAGTACACTGGGTACTGTTTAGTACACTGGGTACTGTTTAGTACAATGGGTACTGTTTAGTACACTGAGTGCTGTGTAGTACAATGGGTACTGTTTAGTACACTGGGTACTGTTTAGTACACTGGGTACTGTTTAGAACACTGAGTACTGTTTAGTACACTGGATGGTGTTTAGTACACTGAGTACTGTGTAGTACACTGGGTGCTGTTTAGTACACTGAGTACTGTGTAGTACAATGGGTACTGTTTAGTACACTGGGTACTGTTTTGTACACTGGGTACTGTTTAGTACACTGGGTACTGTTTAGTACACTGGGTGGTGTTTAGTACACTGGGTACTGTTTAGTACACTGGGTACTGTTTAGTACACTGAGTACTGTGTAGTACAATGGGTACTGTTTAGTACACTGGGTACTGTTTAGTACACTGCGTACTGTTTAGTACACTGGGTACTGTTTAGTACACTGGGTGGTGTTTAGTACACTGGGTACTGTTTAGTACACTGGGTACTGTTTAGTACACTGGGTGGTGTTTAGTACACTGGGTACTGTTTAGTACACTGGGTACTGTTTAGTACACTGGGTACTGTTTAGTACACTGGGTACTGTTTAGTACACTGGGTACTGTTTAGTACACTGGATACTGTTTAGTACACTCCGTACTGTTTAGTACACTGGGTACTGTTTAGTACACTGGGTACTGTTTAGTACACTGGGTACTGTTTAGTACACTGGGTACTGTTTAGTACACTGGGTACTGTTTAGTACACTGGGTACTGTTTAGTACACTGGGTACTGTTTAGTACACTGGGTGGTGTTTAGTACACTGGGTACTGTTTAGTACACTGGGTACTGTTTAGTACACTGAGTACTGTTTAGTACAATGGGTACTGTTTAGTACAATGGGTACTGTTTAGTACACTGGGTATTGTTTAGTAAAATGGGAACTGTTTAGTACACTGGGTACTGTTTAGTACACTGGGTACTGTTTAGTACACTGAGTACTGTTTAGTACAATGGGTACTGTTTAGTACACTGGGTATTGTTTAGTACACTGGGTACTGTTTAGTACACTGAGTACTGTTTAGTACACTGGGTACTGTTTAGTACACTTAGTACTGTTTAGTACACTGGGTACTGTTTAGTAAACTGGGTACTGTTTAGTACACTGAGTACTGTTTAGTACAATGGGTACTGTTTAGTACACTGGGTATTGTTTAGTACACTGGGTGGTGTTTAGTACACTGAGTACTGTGTAGTACAATGGGTACTGTTTAGTACAATGGGTACTGTTTAGTACACTGGGTACTGTTTAGTACAATGGGTACTGTTTAGTACACTGGGTACTGTTTAGTACACTGGGTACTGTTTAGTACAATGGGTACTGTTTAGTACACTGGGTACTGTTTAGTACACTGGGTACTGTTTAGTACAATGGGTAACGTTTAGTACACTTTGTACTGTTTAGTACACTGGGTACTGTTTAGTACACTAGGTATTGTTTAGTACACTGGGTATTGTTTAGTACACTGGGTACTGTTTAGTACACTGGGTACTGTTTAGTACACTGGGTACTGTTTAGTACACTGGGTACTGTTTAGTACACTGGGTATTGTTTAGTACACTGGGTATTGTTTAGTACACTGGGTACTGTTTAGTACACTGGGTACTGTTTAGTACACTGGGTATTGTTTAGTACACTGGGTACTGTTTAGTACACTGGGTACTGTTTAGTACACTGGGTACTGTTTAGTACACTGGGTACTGTTTAGTACAATGGGTACTGTTTAGTACACTGGGTATTGTTTAGTACACTGGTATTGTTTAGTACACTGGGTACTGTTTAGTACACTGGGTACTGTTTAGTACACTGGGTACTGTTTAGTACACTGGGTACTGTTTAGTACAATGGGTACTGTTTAGTACACTGGGTATTGTTTAGTACACTGGTATTGTTTAGTACACTGGGTACTGTTTAGTACACTGGGTACTGTTTAGTACACTGGGTATTGTTTAGTACACTGGGTATTGTTTAGTACACTGGGTACTGTTTAGTACACTGGGTACTGTTTAGTACAATGGGTACTGTTTAGTACACTGGGTACTGTTTAGTACACTGGGTACTGTTTAGTACACTGGGTATTGTTTAGTACACTGGGTACTTTTTAGTACACTGGGTACTGTTTAGTACACTGGGTACTGTTTAGTACACTGGGTACTGTTTAGTACAATGGGTACTGTTTAGTACACTGGGTACTGTTTAGTACACTGGGTACTGTTTAGTACACTGGGTACTGTTTAGTACACTGGGTACTGTTTAGTACACTGGGTACTGTTTAGTACACTGGGTATTGTTTAGTACACTGGGTACTGTTTAGTACACTGGGTACTGTTTAGTACACTGGGTACTGTTTAGTACACTGGGTACTGTTTAGTACATTGGGTACTGTTTAGTACACTGGGTACTGTTTAGTACACTGGGTACTGTTTAATACACTGGGTACTGTTTAGTACACTGGGTACTGTTTAGTACATTGAGTACGTAGTTCATATGAATGCCGAGATATTGTTAAAGTTACAGTATTACCAAGATATTGTTAAAGTTACAGTATTACCAAGATATTGTTAAAGTTACAGTATTACCAAGATATTGTTAAAGTTACAGTATTACCAAGATATTGTTAAAGTTACAGTATTACCAAGATATTGTTAAAGTTACAGTGTTACCAAGATATTGTTAAAGTTACAGTATTACCAAGATATTGTTAAAGTTACAGTGTTACCAAGATATTGTTAAAGTTACAGTGTTACCAAGATATTGTTAAAGTTACAGTATTACCAAGATATTGTTAAAGTTACAGTGTTACCAAGATATTGTTAAAGTTACAGTATTACCAAGATATTGTTAAAGTTACAGTGTTACCAAGATATTGTTAAAGTTACAGTATTACCAAGATATTGTTAAAGTTACAGTATTACCAAGGTAAAAACAATTTCAGATTATATGATTATTATGATTATGTTTGGCAACAACCCTCTCATGGGATTATTTATATCAGAGTACCCAGGCTTGTGGTTCTCTAACAGTACCCAGGCTTGTGGTTCTCTAACAGTATCCAGGCTTGTGGTTCTCTAACAGTACCCAGGCTTGTGGTTCTCTAACATTACCTAGGCTTGTGGTTCTCTAACAGTACCCAGGCTTGTGGTTCTCTAACAGTACCTAGGCTTGTGGTTCTCTAACAGTACCCAGGCTTGTGGTTCTCTAACAGTATCCAGGCTTGTGGTTCTCTAACAGTACCCAGGCTTGTGGTTCTCTAACAGTACCCAGGCTTGTGGTTCTCTAACAGTACCCAGGCTTGTGGTTCTCTAACAGTACCCAGGCTTGTGGTTCTCTAACAGTACCCAGGCTTGTGGTTCTCTTACAGTAGCCAGGCTGGTGGTTCTCTAACAGTACCTAGGCTTGTGGTTCTCTAACAGTACCCAGGCTTGTGGTTCTCTAACAGTACCCAGGCTTGTGGTTCTCTAACAGTACCCAGGCTTGTGGTTCTCTAACAGTACCCAGGTTGGTGGTTCTCTAACAGTACCTAGGCTTGTGGTTCTCTAACAGTACCCAGGCTTGTGGTTCTCTAACAGTACCCAGGCTTGTGGTTCTCTAACAGTACCCAGGCTTGTGGTTCTATAACAGTACCCAGGCTTGTGGTTCTCTAACAGTACCCAGGCTTGTGGTTCTCTAACAGTACCCAGGCTTGTGGTTCTCTAACAGTACCCAGGCTTGTGGTTCTCTAACAGTACCCAGGCTTGTGGTTCTCTAACAGTACCCAGGCTTGTGGTTCTCTAACAGTACCCAGGCTTGTGGTTCTCTAACAGTACCCAGGCTTGTGGTTCTCTAACAGTACCCAGGCTTGTGGTTCTCTAACAGTACCTAGGCTTGTGGTTCTCTAACAGTACCCAGGCTTGTGGTTCTCTAACAGTACCCAGTCATGTGGTTCTCTAACAGTACCCAGGCTTGTGGTTCTCTAACAGTACCCAGGCTTGTGGTTCTCTAACAGTACCTAGGCTTGTAGTTCTCTAACAGTACTTAGGCTTGGGGTTCTCTAACAGTACCCAGGCTTGTGGTTCTCTAACAGTACCTAGGCTTGTGGTTCTCTAACAGTATCCAGGCTTGTGGTTCTCTAACAGTACCCAGGCTTGTGGTTCTCTAACAGTACCCAGGCTTGTGGTTCTCTAACAGTACCTAGGCTTGTGGTTCTCTAACAGTACCCAGGCTTGTGGTTCTCTAACAGTACCCAGTCTTGTGGTTCTCTAACAGTACCCAGGGTTGTGGTTCTCTAACAGTACCCAGGCTTGTGTTTCTCTAACAGTACCTAGGCTTGTGGTTCTCTAACAGTACCTAGGCTTGTGGTTCTCTAACAGTACCCAGGCTTGTGGTTCTCTAACAGTACCTAGGCTTGTGGTTCTCTAACAGTACCTAGGCTTGTGGTTCTCTAACAGTACCCAGGCTTGTGGTTCTGTAACAGTACCCAGGCTTGTGTTTCTCTAACAGTACCTAGGCTTGTGGTTCTCTAACAGTACCTAGGCTTGTGGTTCTCTAACAGTACCTAGGCTTGTGGTTCTCTAACAGTACCTAGGCTTGTGGTTCTCTAACAGTACCTAGGCTTGTGGTTCTCTAACAGTACCCAGGCTTGTGGTTCTCGAACAGTAACAGTACCCAGGCTTGTGGTTCTCTAACAGTACCCAGGCTTGTGGTTCTCTAACAGTACCCAGGCTTGTGGTTCTCTAACAGTACCCAGGCTTGTGGTTCTCTAACAGTACCTAGGCTTGTGGTTCTCTAACAGTACCCAGGCTTGTGGTTCTCTAACAGTACCCAGGCTTGTGGTTCTCTAACAGTACCCAGGCTTGTGGTTCTCTAACAGTACCCAGGCTTGTGGTTCTCTAACAGTACCCAGGCTTGTGGTTCTCTAACAGTACCCAGGCTTGTGGTTCTCTAACAGTACCCAGGCTTGTGGTTCTCTAACAGTACCCAGGCTTGTGGTTCTCTAACAGTACCCAGGCTTGTGGTTCTCTAACAGTACCCAGGCTTGTGGTTCTCTAACAGTACCCAGGCTTGTGGTTCTCTAACAGTACCCAGGCTTGTGGTTCTCTAACAGTACCCAGGCTTGTGGTTCTCTAACAGTACCCAGGCTTGTGGTTCTCTAACAGTACCCAGGCTTGTGGTTCTCTAACAGTACCCAGGCTTGTGGTTCTCTAACAGTACCCAGGCTTGTGGTTCTCTAACAGTACCCAGGCTTGTGGTTCTCTAACAGTACCCAGGCTTGTGGTTCTCTAACAGTACCCAGGCTTGTGGTTCTCTAACAGTACCCAGGCTTGTGGTTCTCTAACAGTACCCAGGCTTGTGGTTCTCTAACAGTACCCAGGCTTGTGGTTCTCTAACAGTACCCAGGCTTGTGGTTCTCTAACAGTACCCAGGCTTGTGGTTCTCTAACAGTACCCAGGCTTGTGGTTCTCTAACAGTACCCAGGCTTGTGGTTCTAACAGTAACTTGTGGTTCTCTAGTACCTAGGCTTGTGGTTCTCTAACAGTACCCAGGCTTGTGGTTCTCTAACAGTACCCAGGCTTGTGGTTCTCTAACAGTACCCAGGCTTGTGGTTCTCTAACAGTACCCAGGCTTGTGGTTCTCTAACAGTACCCAGGCTTGTGGTTCTCTAACAGTACCTAGGCTTGTGGTTCTCTAACAGTACCTAGGCTTGTGGTTCTCTAACAGTACCCAGGCTTGTGGTTCTCTAACAGTACCCAGGCTTGTGGTTCTCTAACAGTACCCAGGCTTGTGGTTCTCTAACAGTACCTAGGCTTGTGGTTCTCTAACAGTACCTAGGCTTGTGGTTCTCTAACAGTACCCAGGCTTGTGGTTCTCTAACAGTACCCAGGCTTGTGGTTCTCTAACAGTACCCAGGCTTGTGGTTCTCTAACAGTACCCAGGCTTGTGGTTCTCTAACAGTACCTAGGCTTGTGGTTCTCTAACAGTACCCAGGCTTGTGGTTCTCTAACAGTACCCAGGCTTGTGGTTCTCTAACAGTACCCAGGCTTGTGGTTCTCTAACAGTACCCAGGCTTGTGGTTCTCTAATAGTACCCAGGCTTGTGGTTCTCTAACAGTACCCAGGCTTGTGGTTCTCTAACAGTACCCAGGCTTGTGGTTCTCTTACAGTACCCAGGCTTGTGGTTCTCTAACAGTACCCAGGCTTGTGGTTCTCTAACAGTACCCAGGCTTGTGGTTCTCTTACAGTACCCAGGCTGGTGGTTCTCTTACAGTACCCAGGCTTGTGGTTCTCTAACAGTACCCAGGCTTGTGGTTCTCTAACAGTACCTAGGCTTGTGGTTCTCTAACAGTACCCAGGCTTGTGGTTCTCTAACAGTACCCAGGCTTGTGGTTCTCTAACAGTACCCAGGCTTGTGGTTCTCTAACAGTACCCAGGCTTGTGGTTCTCTAACAGTACCCAGGCTTGTGGTTCTCTAACAGTACCCAGGCTTGTGGTTCTCTTACAGTAGCCAGGCTGGTGGTTCTCTAACAGTACCCAGGCTTGTGGTTCTCTAACAGTACCCAGGCTTGTGGTTCTCTAACAGTACCTAGGCCTGTGGTTCTCTAACAGTACCCAGGCTTGTGGTTCTCTAACAGTACCCAGGCTTGTGGTTCTCTAACAGTACCCAGGCTTGTGGTTCTCTAACAGTACCCAGGCTTGTGGTTCTCTAACAGTACCCAGGCTTGTGGTTCTCTAACAGTACCCAGGCTTGTGGTTCTCTAACAGTACCCAGGCTTGTGGTTCTCTAACAGTACCCAGGCTTGTGGTTCTCTAACAGTACCCAGGCTTGTGGTTCTCTAACAGTACCCAGGCTTGTGGTTCTCTTACAGTAGCCAGGCTTGTGGTTCTCTAACAGTGACCAGGCTTGTGGTTCTCTAACAGTACCCAGGCTTGTGGTTCTCTAACAGTACCCAGGCTTGTGGTTCTCTAACAGTACCCAGGCTTGTGGTTCTCTAACAGTACCCAGGCTTGTGGTTCTCTAACAGTACCCAGGCTTGTGGTTCTCTAACAGTACCCAGGCTTGTGGTTCTCTAACAGTACCCAGGCTTGTGGTTCTCTAACAGTACCCAGTCTTGTGGTTCTCTAACAGTACCCAGGCTTGTGGTTCTCTAACAGTACCCAGGCTTGTGGTTCTCTAACAGTATTGTGGTTCTCTAACAGTACCCAGGCTTGTGGTTCTCTAACAGTACCCAGGCTTGTGGTTCTCTAACAGTACCCAGGCTTGTGGTTCTCTAACAGTACCCAGGCTTGTGGTTCTCTAACAGTACCCAGGCTTGTGGTTCTCTAACAGTACCCAGGCTTGTGGTTCTCTAACAGTACCCAGGCTTGTGGTTCTCTTACAGTATCCAGGCTTGTGGTTCTCTAACAGTACCCAGGCTTGTGGTTCTCTTACAGTATCCAGGCTTGTGGTTCTCTAACAGTACCCAGGCTTGTGGTTCTCTAACAGTACCCAGGCTTGTGGTTCTCTAACAGTACCCAGGCTTGTGGTTCTCTAACAGTACCCAGGCTTGTGGTTCTCTAACAGTACCCAGGCTTGTGGTTCTCTAACAGTACCCAGGCTTGTGGTTCTCTAACAGTACCCAGGCTTGTGGTTCTCTAACAGTACCTAGGCTTGTGGTTCTCTAACAGTACCCAGGCTTGTGGTTCTCTAACAGTACCCAGGCTTGTGGTTCTCTAACAGTACCCAGGCTTGTGGTTCTCTAACAGTACCCAGGCTTGTGGTTCTCTAACAGTACCCAGGCTTGTGGTTCTCTAACAGTACCCAGGCTTGTGGTTCTCTAACAGTACCCAGGCTTGTGGTTCTCTAACAGTACCCAGGCTTGTGGTTCTCTAACAGTACCCAGGCTTGTGGTTCTCTAACAGTACCCAGGCTTGTGGTTCTCTAACAGTACCCAGGCTTGTGGTTCTCTAACAGTAGTACCCAGGCTTGTGGTTCTCTAACAGTACCCAGGCTTGTGGTTCTCTAACAGTACCTAGGCTTGTGGTTCTCTAACAGTACCCAGGCTTGTGGTTCTCTAACAGTACCCAGGCTTGTGGTTCTCTAACAGTACCCAGGCTTGTGGTTCTCTAACAGTACCCAGGCTTGTGGTTCTCTAACAGTACCCAGGCTTGTGGTTCTCTAACAGTACCCAGGCTTGTGGTTCTCTAACAGTACCTAGGCTTGTGGTTCTCTAACAGTACCCAGGCTTGTGGTTCTCTAACAGTACCTAGGCTTGTGGTTCTCTAACAGTACCCAGGCTTGTGGTTCTCTAACAGTACCCAGGCTTGTGGTTCTCTAACAGTACCCAGGCTTGTGGTTCTCTAACAGTACCCAGGCTTGTGGTTCTCTAACAGTACCTAGGCTTGTGGTTCTCTAACAGTACCCAGGCTTGTGGTTCTCTAACAGTATCCAGGCTTGTGGTTCTCTAACAGTACCCAGGCTTGTGGTTCTCTAACAGTACCCAGGCTTGTGGTTCTCTAACAGTACCCAGGCTTGTGGTTCTCTAACAGTACCCAGGCTTGTGGTTCTCTAACAGTACCCAGGCTTGTGGTTCTCTAACAGTACCCAGGTGGTTCTCTGTACCCAGGCTTGTGGTTCTCTAACAGTACCCAGGCTTGTGGTTCTCTAACAGTACCCAGGCTTGTGGTTCTCTAACAGTACCCAGGCTTGTGGTTCTCTAACAGTACCCAGGCTTGTGGTTCTCTAACAGTACCCAGGCTTGTGGTTCTCTAACAGTACCCAGGCTTGTGGTTCTCTAACAGTACCCAGGCTTGTGGTTCTCTAACAGTACCCTGGCTTGTGGTTCTCTTACAGTACCCAGGCTTGTGGTTCTCTAACAGTACCCAGGCTTGTGATTCTCTAACAGTACCTAGGCTTGTGGTTCTCTAACAGTACCCAGGCTTGTGGTTCTCTATCAGTACCCAGGCTTGTGGTTCTCTAACAGTACCCAGGTTTGTGGTTCTCTAACAGTACCCAGGCTTGTGGTTCTCTAACAGTACCCAGGCTTGTGGTTCTCTAACAGTACCCAGGCTTGTGGTTCTCTAATATTTACGCGTATCAGAGAACATGTAACTTGTGGTATTCTCTGTGGAATACCTTGAAAAACTGATTATTTAATTACAATGCCATTAGAATATTCCAGCCTTACTTCTCCATTACATATCTTGATTACTGAAGTCAAGAGTTGTGTTGTGAATTGAATTGGGAATCTAGTTATAATTTTCAGTTTCAGGCGGAAAATACTTAATGAAAGTAGTGTACAGAGGTAGTGTTGTATCAGCCTTCACTTATACAATGTTAATTTAAAGTTACACTGAGGGAAAGTTGTCCAGGTGGGAGAGCAGTTAAGTTTATTTTTTTTCCTGCAAATGAACATCAACAATCATGTTTTGTTTCTGTCTGTGTCTGGAAGGTTCAAGTTTAACTTATCCATTTTATTAATGATACTTGGCAAGGCAGTCAAGTCGTCACCACACAGTAACGTCAAACACTTGATAACACAAATTAAATGTTTGGATCTTAAAAGTAACTTAAATTAGCATTTTAAGTGACCATTGATGAACATTGTGTCTCAGCTTCAGCAGTCTGCACGAGTCTACACAGTTATTTCCTACTGAAGTTTTCCGTATTTTCACATATTAAAGGCATCTTAAAAAAGTTTAGTGTCTTAAGTTCATCAGTCATGTTAGACTATGACATATTATCTTCCTTCCAAATTGTTTCTGATGAACAGATATACTTGAAAATACCAAATTTTTCTGCTGAGGATCACCCTCCATCTTGCTCACTCACTACCATCCTGCCAATAACATTACAACGTTTGTTCTATTGTAGGATAATTGCAAGACTCGTTGCCTCTTTAAAAGTTCGTGAAGGTTTGCAACATAAAGTCTTGTTGTATAACTAACAGTGATTGATTAACAGTTTTTATGTTTATATTGTTTTTCCTGTCCATATATCATGGCGTCCACTACCACTCACTGACACATAACAGGTGTTAGTGTGTGACGTCGTTTAGAAAAGTGTGAGATATTGTGAGGAAAATGTAAGAAGATATGCTGGTAGATAAGACACATAGGCAACATTTAGGCAACTTTATTCCGAAACGTTTCGCCTACACAGTAGGCTTCTTCAGTCGAGTACAGAAAGTAGGCAGGAGCAGTAGAGATGTGAAGACGATGTAATCAGTCCATCACCCTTGAAGTCGTAGATTTGAGGTTGTCAATCCTTCAGCCTGGAGATGTTCTCTTCCAAAGTCTGGAACTAACTGAAGATCAAGCGACAGTGTTGAGACTTAAATACTGTCGGAAGGAGAGGTGCATAGTAGTAGTAGTAGTGGTGAGAATGTAGCCACTGGGAGGTTATGTCCCTCCCAGATCAAACAATTCTCACTTGAAAAAGTTGTCCAAGGTGTTTTCTCTTGGTACAGAAGAATGGTTTTAAGTTAGAAAAATTTAGATTCAAGAAGGATAAAGGAAAATACTTGTTTGGTAATAGAGTTGTGGATGAGTGGAACAAACTCACCAGTACTGTCATAGAAACTAAGACGTTGTGTAGTTTTAAAAATAGGTTGGATACATACATGAGTGGGTGTGAATTGGACTTGACTATTTTGTGCTAATACGTCTGATGCCATGCTCCTTAAGTGGATGTGATCTGACCTAACTAGGTGGGTCACTGGTTTAAGCTGGGAGGTGACTTGGACCTGCCTCGCATAGGCCAGTAGGCCTGCTGCTGTGTTACTTCGTTCTTATATATATATATATATATATATATATATATATATATATATATATATATATATATATATATATATATATATATATATATATATATATAAACATTGTCTCTACGTCCACAGCAGGACTCGAACCTGCTAACTCTGTATCAGAGTTTACAGTACTTTACCACGAGACTAGACCCGCGGTAAAGTACTGTGAACACTGATACAGAGTTAGCAGGTTCGAGTCCCGCTGTCGACGTAGAGACAATGTTTGTAAATAATTTCGCCTGTTTGCGAATTGTTAAGCATGCATATATATATATATATATATATATATATATATATATATATATATATATATATATATATATATATATATATTATATATATATATATATATAATATATATATTATATATGTTTATATATATTATATATATGTTTATATATATATATATATATATATATATATATATATATATATATATATATATATATATATATATATATATATATATATATGTTTATATATATATATATATATATATATATATATATATATATATATATATATATATATATATATATATATATATATATATATATATATATATATGTTTATATATATATATATATATATATATATATATATATATATATATATATATATATATATATATATATATATATATATATATATATATATATATGTAAGTTATGGAGAGGGTGGAAATCTTTAACTAGAGTACTTTCACATTTCTCATCGCATCATCAGGAGGTGTGCAGTGTTGCAAGGGCAGAAACAGGAGAAATAGGGTAATCTTTTCAGAGTGTGGTAGTACAGTGGCACCAGCCTCTGACTGAGAGAGGCAGGCCAGTGGAATGCCAACCACACACCGGTCTCCCACACCCCTCCCGATATGGGGTCGAATGGAGTAGGCCCCACAGTTTGCTGATAGCATGAGGTAAAATAACTAGGAGACAGTTAGTAGCCAGCCCTAAGCTTCTAACTGCTGGGAACAGGTCATGTGACATAAATCACATTACCTGTGGATCATTTACATAGTGGATCATTTACATACAGAATGAAATAGTGGGAATAAATCCCTCATTTTGTCAACCAGTGTCGCAGAACTACTTATGTTATATCACTCTGGTTGCAGTCTGTTTCTGCAGCACACCACCTAGAGCACCTATAGCATTATGATACCTGTATGCAGTAGTAGCTGAGTGGGTTATATCGACAGTCATGGCAGACCTAACATATTAAATATCGATGTTCGCGATGGACTTAACAAGATGTTATATATTATATCGATGTTCACTACGGGCATACCATGATATTCAGTTTGCAAACTCTGAGCAAACATAACCGAACCATCACGAAATCCCCTGGCATAAGGAGCAATCCTGCGTTTGCCGATGACACCAAAATAGGCCGTCGAATTCATTCTGACGAGGACATTCGAGCACTCCAGGAAGATTTGAATAGACTTATGCAGTGGTCGGAGAAGTGGCAGATGCAGTTTAATATAGACAAATGCAAAGTTCTAAGTGTTGGACAGGACAATAACCATGCCACATATAAACTAAATAATGTAGATCTTAATATTACGGATTGCGAAAAAGATTTAGGAGTTCTGGTTAGCAGTAATCTGAAACCAAGACAACAGTGCATAAGTGTTCGCAATAATGCTAATAGAATCCTTGGCTTCATATCAAGAAGCATAAATAATAGGAGTCCTCAGGTTGTTCTTCAACTCTATACATCCTTGGTTAGGCCTCATTTAGATTATGCTGCACAGTTTTGGTCACCGTATTACAGAATGGATATAAATGTTCTGGAAAATGTACAAAGGAGGATGACAAAGTTGATCCCATGTATCAGAAACCTTCCCTATGAGGATAGACTAAGGGCCCTGAATCTGCACTCTCTAGAAAGACGTAGAATTAGGGGGGATATGATTGAGGTGTATAAATGGAAGACAGGAATAAATAAAGGGGATGTAAATAGTGTACTGAAAATATCTAGCCTAGACAGGACTCGCAGCAATGGTTTTAAGTTGGAAAAATTCAGATTCAGGAAGGATATAGGAAAGTACTGGTTTGGTAATAGAGTTGTGGATGAGTGGAACAAACTCCCAAGTACAGTTATAGAGGCCAGAAGGTTGTGTAGCTTTAAAAATAGGTTGGATAAATACATGAGTGGATGTGGGTGGATGTGAGTTGGACCTGATAGCTTGTGCTACCAGGTCGGTTGCCGTGTTCCTCCCTTAAGTCAAGGTGACCTGACCTGACTAGTTTGGGTGCATTGGCTTAAGCTGGTAGGAGACTTGGACCTGCCTCGCATGGGCCAGTAGGCCTGCTGCAGTGTTCCTTCGTTCTTATGTTCTTATAATGAGTTTTTAAGACTCATGCAGGCAGACCAAATTGTCATTGTATGGCAAGACCAATACATTTTTCCTGTCAGACATTTTCTTAGGTTCAGTCCTGTAGAAAGTCTTCCTAGATGACAGTAGGGCCTTCTCAACAAAATCCCTGGGATATCTCAGTTTTGTGGCTATGTTAAATATCTTGTTGATTTCATCTTCTAAATACTCAGGACTGCAGATATGCAAAGCTCTCAGGAACTTTGTAAGGAAAACACTCCATTTAACGCTAGATTCATGATTGGAATGATAATGAATGTATAATGACACATTGATGGTCTTCCTGTAAACTGTAAATTTGAATATTCTGTCGATGCAATGGATTAAAAGGTCTATCTATTTCATGCTCTACTGAGAACTTAATAGAGGGCACCAGACCATTAAGTCTAGGTAGGAACTCATCAATGCTGTGATCTCTAGGCCAAAGGCAAAAGATACATGATTATATACACCTGGAAAATCCTAGAGGGACTAGTACCGAACTTGCACACGAAAATCACTCACAACGAAAGCAAAAGACTCTGCAGATGATGCAACATCCCCCCAATGAAAAGCAGGGGTGCCACTAACACGTTAAGTGACAATACAGTAAGTGTCAGGGGCCCGTGACTGTTCAATTGCCTCCCAGCATACATAAGGGGGATTACCAATAGACCCCTGGCTGTCTTCAAGCAGGCACTGGACAAACACCTAAATTCGGTACCTGACCAGCCGGGCTGTGGCTCGTACGTTGGATTGCTTGCAGCCAGCAGTAACAGCCTGGTTGATCAGGCTCTGATCCACCAGGAGGCCTGGTCACAGACCGGGCCGCGGGGGCGTTGACCCCCGGAACTCTCTCCAGGTAAACTCCAGGTATATAGTGGTACTTCAGTATACGTCCACTTTCGAATAAGTCCAACTTGGTATACATGCTGTTTGGACACGAAAATTTTTGTTTGGTATACGATCTTTGTTTGGAATACGACTCGCATGTTAGAACTTGTATGGGTCAAAATGATGAAGATGCCGCCAATGATTTTGTTACAGAGTTTGGGGAATTTGTGGAGGCTGAGGATTTTGTTTCCCAAGTTTTTAATTGTGACGAAACAGGCCTGCTTTGGAAGAAAATGCCTAACAGGAGCTATATTACACAAGAGGAGAAGGCATTACCAGGACACAAGCCAGTGAAGGATAGGTTAACTCTCTTGTTCTGTGCCAGTGCAAGTGGGGATTGCAAACTGAAGCCTCTACTGCTCTACTTCTCTGAAAACCCGAAGGCCTCTAAAAAACATAACGTGCAGAAAACTCAGTTACCTGTGATGTGGAGGTTAAACAACAAGGTTTGGGTAACCAGAGAATATTTCAGCGAATAGTTTAATGTTGTGTTTGGGCCAAGTGTAAAAAGTTATCTAGAGGAGAAAAATATGCCTCTGAAGGCCCTCTTCATAATGGACAATGCTCCAGCTCACCCTCCAAGCTTGTAGGACTATGTACTGTCGGAGTTTGACTTCATCACTGTAAAGTTTCTCCCCCCTAACACGACTCCTCTCATTCAGCCCAATGGATCAGCAGGTCATCAGTATGTCAAGAAACTACACTAAAGCACTATTCCAGAGGTGCTTTGAAGTGACCTCTGACACAGAGTTAACCCTGAGAGAGTTTCGGAAAGATCACTTTACTATCGCCCATTGCATAACTCTCATTGACAAAGCCTGGGAGGAAGTTTCATACAGAACAATGAACTCTGCTCGGAGGAATTTGTGACCAGAAACAATGGCTGAAAGGGACTTTGAGGCTGTGTCTATAGTGGAGGATATTGTCTCTCTGGGCAGGTCCATGGGTCTGGATGTGAGTGATGGTGATGTAGAGGAGTTAGTGGAGGGGCACAGGGAAGAGCTGACTACTGAGGAGCTGCAGGAACTTGAGAAGGAGGAACACAAGACTAAGATGGATGCGCTCTCTTCAGGCTCAGAAGAGGACATAGAGAAAGACCCTACTTCATTAATCAAGGAAATGATTGCCAAATGGATGGACGTCAAAAACTTTGCAGAGAAGTACCACCCCAACAAAGCCCTAACAAGCCATAATAGCATTGTCTGGAATGACCAGAAAATGTCATATATCCGAAACATCATGAGGAGAAGGCAGAAGCAAAGTTCTTTGGACAGATTTTTAGTAAAAGTCAAACCTGGTGAGTTTCAACCAGGTCCAAATCGGGAAAAAAGAGAAAATAGATAGGGGCTCTCCTTCCCAACAATAACATTTCCTCCTCCTCCCGGCTCAGCACTATCCTAGTAGCCACTCGACTCTTTTCAGCACAGTAAAGTGAGGTTAAATTTGCATTTAATTCATCTAATTATTTTATATTTATGTATGTATTTTAGTATTAAGCAGTGTTTAAATCACGTATTTTAGTATTAAGCCATGTTTAAATTATTTTATACAACTCCATCAATGTATAATATCCCAATAACAATAGGATTTTTTTCATGGGAACGGATTAATCGTTTTCCCTATATTTCTTATAGGAAAATTCGTTTGGTATATGTTCTGTTTGGTATAAGTCCAAGGTCCTAGAACGGATTAAGGACGTATACCGAGGTACCACTGCATATATATATATATATATATATATATATATATATATATATATACATATATATATATATGTATATATATATATATATATATATATATATATATATATATATATATATATATATATATATATATATATATATATATATATATATATATATATATATATATATATATATATATATATATATATATATATATATATATATATATATATATATATATGCAATAAGATCACAGTAAACAGGTGATTTCAAAATATGCAAAACAACCACTCTGAAAGAATAGAGAAATTCCAAGCGCTTTCGTGACTACTCACATTATCAAGGAACTATGAAAGTGAAGCATCCAAGGAAGCTATATAAGGGGTCCGGCCAGCACCTCACTATCAGATCCCACAACGGTTAAACACGTGACGTGCGGCGAGCCAACTTGGATAGGTCCTTTGCACAACTCACCCCCAAGCTATTTATTTGTCCAGTGTATTATTAAATTCTTCCCAAATTCTATTAATTATAAATGGATCTAATTTATATAAACCAAAGGAAATATTCATATTATTGTCAAAACTGCTTTTTATGAAACAAGATTCAATTATATTCCTGTCGACCATGGACTTGCTTGATACTACTTTCTCAACTTTTTGAAAATCAATTGGATGGTTAAAATCTCTTACATGAATAAATAGAGCATTGGAATCTTGTCCAGTTCTAATGCTATATTTATGTTGCTTTAATCTTAGTTCGAGATTTTTACCAGTTTGACCGTAATAAACTTTATCGCAAATTTTACAAGGAATCTTATAGACACATCCATCAGCATTTTGGGGGGAATTCTTTATGGATGTGTCTATAAGCAGTTTTGACAATAATATGAATATTTCCTTTGGTTTATATAAATTAGATCCATTTATAATTAATAGAATTTGGGAAGAATTTAATAATACACTGGACAAATAAATAGCTTGGGGGTGAGTTGTGCGTCACGTGTTTAACCGTTGTGGGATCTGATAGTGAGGTGCTGGCCGGACCCCTTATATAGCTTCCTTGGATGCTTCACTTTCATAGTTCCTTGATAATGTGAGTAGTCACGAAAGCGCTTGGAATTTCTCTATTCTTTCAGAGTGGTTGTTTTGCATATATATATATATATATATATATATATATATATTTCAAATATATATAGGGAAGTACCACCTCTATAGCTGGACTGTGGACCCTCATCCTCAGAGAAGACAATAAACGTACCTCAGGGAAAACTCAAGGTTCTCCCCGGAGCTGTTTGAATATTTTCTTCTCCTACCACCCCCTATATTTTATATTCTATGTGAACATTTATTAATAAACAGAATACATTTACAGAAAACACAAACATGAATACAATGGTACAATGTGTTAAAGATCATGAATTTCCTCCAGCTCCTCCGAAGCCAGATGCGAGACAAGTATGCAGCAAGCATTTCCCCTATGGATGGCCACACTGAGTTGCTGGAACATGAAAGTGGCTGCCCTTGGGTTCCTGGTGGTGTCGATGAATCTGGAACCCAATTCTTTAAGGAAACGTGTGGCAATTTTTCCCCAAGATCCCAAGGTCTCTGATCTGATCCCACTGGGACAAATTGATACTCTTGGCTTATGTCCCTGTACTTGCTGATCTTGTACTCCTCCCTGTCGCCCGACACTGTGATGGATATAGGTGTCAGCCAGTGTGGACATTCAGGTATAGTCCCATGCTAAGAGCTTGCCATTCTTCCAAGGATAGATGGTGATCCCGTCGGGGCACTTTGCTGGGTTGTGGGTATGTTGACTGCTAGTGATCGGGGCTTCCTCTCGGCTGGACATCCAGCTGTAGCAAGGGTTCTCTTTATGATGTCGTTGACCTCGTTGTGTCTTGCATGCCAGCCCTTGGTTTTGGAACAGTTAAGGCCATGTAGACCATATTGGTCTGCTTGTGCTTTGCTGCAAATACACGTATATTCTGTGTGAATTGGGGCAGAGCCACTGCAATACGGAGCTCCGTCTTAGAGTCGTGTCGCGTTCCCATTGCCGATATGGGAACTTTTTGGAGGAAGTCCCCGGAGTGATGTGCACTCACAGCCTGGAGACGGGCAGTCTCCCTATCTGATGTTGCATCCCTGAGCATGTTGGCAAGCACCTTTTCAGCGATCGGGCCATCCCAGCTTGACTGTTTGAGCCAGTGCTGCACTAGGGTTTGGTGCTGGAGCAGCAAGAGTCTCCCATTCGGTGATGGCACTGGCATAGCTAGGGTCCTGTATTCCTGCTGAGTCACTGAGGTTATCAGGAAGAATTTGTCTTATCAACTCGTTTGATGCTATGGAAGAGGATAGGAAAGCTGGTAGAGCAATCTGGGAGGATCTGCGTACTCCCAGCCCCCCAAGCCTGACCGGAAGTGAGGCTTGCAACCACTGTCCATCTTCAAGGGAAAATTCAGTACACTCTCTAGCATGGTCTTAAGGAGTCATATGCCTTGAGTTTTGGACTGCTGAAGGCTGAGGAGCATCTCAGAAAGTAGGTAAGTTTTGGGATTGACATGCACCTGGTGAGTAGGTAGAAGGCATCATGTGTGTCAATGTCTTTCATCCTGCTTTCCATCGTCAGGAGGTCTGAGACTTTCTCTCTCTGTCTGTCTGTCTCTCTCTCTCTAATATATATATATATATATATATATATATATATATATATATATATATATATATATATATATATATATATATATATATATATATATGTATATATATATATATGTGGTATAAACCTTGGTAATAAATACCGACAAGTTGGTTTAGAAAGACACGTAAGCAAACACTATAACATATTTATTAGAAAACGTTTCGGTCCTGGGACCTTGATCACGTAGAAGTGATCAAGGTGCCCGGACCGAAACGTTTTCTAATAAATATGTTATAGTGTTTGCTTACGTGTCTTTCTAAACCATATATATATATATATATATATATATATATATATATATATATATATATATATATATATATATATATATATATATATATATAGGTGATAATCGCACAGATAAGAGTTTCTTTGCTACGTTCATCCATCTACATACTAAGCGCATCGATGTAATTAAAAAAAATGGTTAGTTGTAGTCCAGCATAAGCTAACTAAAAAATAAAAGACAGCATTTATAATTTTGCATTAAGGGTTAAGAAACTGAAACTAAGAATATCCTCCACATTTATTATTATTATTATTATTATTATTATTATTATTATTATTATTATTATTATTTTTAATTTTATCATTATTATTAATATATGAAAAATATTAACCAAACCAATGTACAGCAGAATCCTCTGTAGAAAGCTTTTCATACTATGAAACGTTATTTTCTGTGTTTGGCTTTTATTAACCTTTTTAGGAATGCTACCACCAGTACCGTCCTTCATGATGGAGGCAGATGAGGACCTCAGGGAGGATACTCAAAATGCAGGGAGTTCAAATCACTTGAAGAAACTAGTCCCCAGTTAGTGCCAGGGAAGAGATCCTTCATCTCACCTTCCAGTGAGGCTGACGTAGTCATAACGTTCCCAACTACAGCATAATCCAATCTAGGTTAGGTTAAATAGGCTAGATTAAGCTAAGTTAGACTTTGTTGGGTATGGTTAGGTGTGATTGTGGTAGAGAATCTAACAAGTGAAGACTTTTTACGTAAATACTCGGGAAACATCGAATTTTAATGTTGCAAGATTGAACATGATGCTCAGCCAAGGTACAGATTAGGTTGGAGTGAGTCTGAAACACTTAGAGAACCGCACTGAGGAGTGGGTGAGCATCAGTGGACAAGCTGAGTCTAGATAAATGAAGGGAAATATGCAGATGGTCAACAGTCAACACACTCGAGATCGACGGGTGAAGATCCATGGGGATGTCTTCAGCCCGAACAACACCATGAATGTTGATTGACTTCTAGGAGGTGGAAGCAGAAGTAACAGCAAAAGTCCAAATGAAAAGGCACATTGTGAAAATTATTATTATTATTTATTACTATTATTATTAATATTATTAGTATTATCATCATTATCAATATTATTATTATTATTATTATTATTATTATTATTATTAGTGTGAAGCAGGATTATTAGGCGGACCACTGCTGACTGAACAGTGTGAAGCAGGACCCAGGCGGACCACTGCTGACTGAACAGTGTGAAGCAGGACCCAGGCGGACCACTGCTGACTGAACAGTGTGAAGCAGGACCCAGGCGGACCACTGCTGACTGAACAGTGTGAAGCAGGACCCAGGCGGACCACTGCTGACTGAACAGTGTGAAGCAGGACCCAGGCGGACCACTGCTGACTGAACAGTGTGAAGCAGGACCCAGGCGGACCACTGCTGACTGAACAGTGTGAAGCAGGACCCAGGCGGACCACTGCTGACTGAACAGTGTGAAGCAGGGCGGACCACCAGAACAGTGTGAAGCAGGACCACTGCTGACTGAACAGTGTGAAGCAGGACCCAGGCGGACCACTGCTGACTGAACAGTGAGAAGCAGGACCCAGGCGTACCACTGCTGACTGAACAGTGTGAAGCAGGACCCAGGCGGACCACTGCTGACTGAACAGTGTGAAGCAGGACCCAGGCGGACCACTGCTGACTGAACAGTGTGAAGCAGGACCCAGGCGGACCACTGCTGACTGAACAGTGTGAAGCAGGACCCAGGCGGACCACTGCTGACTGAACAGTGTGAAGCAGCAACCAGGCGGACCACTGCTGACTGAACAGTGTGAAGCAGCAACCAGGCGGACCACTGCTGACTGAACAGTGTGAAGCAGCACCCAGGCGGACCACTGCTGACTGAACAGTGTGAAGCAGGACCCAGGCGGACCACTGCTGACTGAACAGTGTGAAGCAGGACCCAGGCGGACCACTGCTGACTGAACAGTGTGAAGCAGGACCCAGGCGGACCACTGCTGACTGAACAGTGTGAAGCAGGACCCAGGCGGACCACTGCTGACTGAACAGTGTGAAGCAGGACCCTGCTGAGGCGGACCACTGCTGACTGAACAGTGTGAAGCAGGACCCAGGCGGACCACTGCTGACTGAACAGTGTGAAGCAGGACCACTGCTGAGGTGTGAAGCAGGGCGGACCACTGCTGACTGAACAGTGTGAAGCAGGACCAGGCGGACCACTGCTGACTGAACAGTGTGAAGCAGGAACCAGGCGGACCACTGCTGACTGAACAGTGTGAAGCAGGACCCAGCAGCTGACTGAACAGTGTGAAGCAGGCGGACCACTGCTGACTGAACAGTGTGAAGCAGGACCCAGGCGGACCACTGCTGACTGAACAGTGTGAAGCAGGACCCAGGCGGACCACTGCTGACTGAACAGTGTGAAGCAGGACAGGCGGACCAGGCGGACCACTGCTGACTGAACAGTGTGAAGCAGGACCCAGGCGGACCACTGCTGACTGAACAGTGTGAAGCAGGACCCAGGCGGACCACTGCTGACTGAACAGTGTGAAGCAGGACCCAGGCGGACCACTGCTGACTGAACAGTGTGAAGCAGGACCCAGGCGGACCACTGCTGACTGAACAGTGTGAAGCAGCAACCAGGCGGACCACTGCTGACTGAACAGTGTGAAGCAGGACCCAGGCGGACCACTGCTGACTGAACAGTGTGAAGCAGCAACCAGGCGGACCACTGCTGACTGAACAGTGTGAAGCAGGACCCAGGCGGACCACTGCTGACTGAACAGTGTGAAGCAGGAACCAGGCGGACCACTGCTGACTGAACAGTGTGAAGCAGGACCCAGGCGGACCACTGCTGACTGAACAGTGTGAAGCAGGACCCACTGGCTGAACAGTGTGACCACTGCTGACTGAACAGTGTGAAGCAGCAACCAGACAGACCACTGTTGACTGAACAGTGTGAAGCAGCAACCAGACAGACCACTGCTGACTGAACAGTGTGAAGCAGGACCCAGGCGGACCACTGCTGACTGAACAGTGTGAAGCAGGACCCAGGCGGACCACTGCTGACTGAACAGTGTGAAGCAGGACCCAGACGGACCATTGCTGACTAAACAGTGCGAAGCAGACTGAACAGTGTGAAGCAGGCCAGGCGGACAACTGCTGACTGAACATTGTGAAGCAGGAACCAGTCGGACCACTGCTGACTGAACAGTGTGAAGCAGTAACCAGGCGGACCACTGCTGACTGAACAGTGTGAAGCAGCAACCAGGCGGACCACTGCTGACTGAACAGTGTGAAGCAGCAACCAGACGGACCACTGCTGACTGAACAGTGTGAAGCAGCAACCAGGCGGACCACTGCTGACTGAACAGTGTGAAGCAGCACCCAGACGGACCACTGCTGACTGAACACTGCTGACTGAACAGTGTGAAGCAGGACAGGCGGACCAGGCGAACAGACCACTGCTGACTGAACAGTGTGAAGCAGGACCCAGGCCACTGCTGAACAGTGTGAAGCAGCAACCAGGCGGACCACTGCTGACTGAACAGTGTGAAGCAGGACCCAGGCGGACCACTGCTGACTGAACAGTGTGAAGCAGTAACCAGACGGACCACTGCTGACTGAACAGTGTGAAGCAGGACCCAGGCGGACCACTGCTGACTGAACAGTGTGAAGCAGCAACCAGGCGGACCACTGCTGACTGAACAGTGTGAAGCAGTAACCAGGCGGACCACTGCTGACTGAACAGTGTGAAGCAGGACCCAGGCGGACCACTGCTGACTGAACAGTGTGAAGCAGGACACAGGCGGACCACTGCTGACTGAACAGTGTGAAGCAGGGCCCAGGCGGACCACTGCTGACTGAACAGTGTGAAGCAGGACACAGGCGGACCACTGCTGACTGAACAGTGTGAAGCAGGACCCAGGCGGACCACTGCTGACTGAACAGTGTGAAGCAGGGCGGACCACTGCTGACGGACCAGGCGGACCACTGCTGACTGAACAGTGTGAAGCAGGGCGGACCACTGCTGACTGAACAGTGTGAAGCAGGACCGAGGTGGACCACTGCTGACTGAACAGTGTGAAGCAGTTACGAGGCGGACCACTGATGACTGAACAGTGTGAAGCAGAAACCAGGCGGACCACTGCTGACTGAACAGTGTGAAGCAGTAAACAGTGTGAAGCAGGCGGACCACTGCTGACTGAACAGTGTGAAGCAGAAACCAGACGGACCAGTGTGAAGCAGGACCCAGGCGTACCACTGCTGACTGAACAGTGTGAAGCAGGACCACTGCTAAGTGAACAGTGTGAAGCAGCAACCAGGCGGACCACTGCTGACTGAACAGTGTGAAGCAGTAACCAGACGGACCACTGCTGACTGAACAGTGTGAAGCAGGACCCAGGCGGACCACTGCTGACTGAACAGTGTGAAGCAGTAACCAGGCGGACCACTGCTGACTGAACAGTGTGAAGCAGTAACCAGACGGACCACTGCTGACTGAACAGTGTGAAGCAGGACCCAGGCGGACCACTGCTGACTGAACAGTGTGAAGCAGTAACCAGGCGGACCACTGCTGACTGAACAGTGTGAAGCAGTAACCAGACGGACCACTGCTGACTGAACAGTGTGAAGCAGGACCCAGGCGGACCACTGCTGACTGAACAGTGTGAAGCAGGACCCAGGCGGACCACTGCTGACTGAACAGTGTGAAGCAGGACCCAGGCGGACCACTGCTGACTGAACAGTGTGAAGCAGTAACCAGACGGACCACTGCTGACTGAACAGTGTGAAGCAGTAACCAGACGGACCACTGCTGACTGAACAGTGTGAAGCAGGACCCAGGCGGACCACTGCTGACTGAACAGTGTGAAGCAGCAACCAGGCGGACCACTGCTGACTGAACAGTGTGAAGCAGTAACCAGGCGGACCACTGCTGACTGAACAGTGTGAAGCAGCAACCAGGCGGACCACTGCTGACTGAACAGTGTGAAGCAGCAACCAGGCGGACCACTGCTGACTGAACAGTGTGAAGCAGCAACCAGGCGGACCACTGCTGACTGAACAGTGTGAAGCAGGACCCAGGCGGACCACTGCTGACTGAACAGTGTGAAGCAGGACCCAGGCGGACCACTGCTGACTGAACAGTGTGAAGCAGCAACAGTGTGACCCAGGCACTGAACAGTGTGAAGCAGGACCCAGGCGGACCACTGCTGACTGAACAGTGTGAAGCAGTGACGGACCACTGCAGAACAGTGTGAAGCAGGACCAGGCGGACCACTGCTGACTGAACAGTGTGAAGCAGCAACCAGGCGGACCACTGCTGACTGAACAGTGTGAAGCAGTAACCAGACGGACCACTGCTGACTGAACAGTGTGAAGCAGGACCACTGCTGACTGAACAGTGTGAAGCAGGACCCAGGCGGACCACTGCTGACTGAACAGTGTGAAGCAGTAACCAGACGGACCACTGCTGACTGAACAGTGTGAAGCAGGACCCAGGCGGACCACTGCTGACTGAACAGTGTGAAGCAGGACCCAGGCGGACCACTGCTGACTGAACAGTGTGAAGCAGTAACCAGACGGACCACTGCTGACTGAACAGTGTGAAGCAGTAACCAGGCGGACCACTGCTGACTGAACAGTGTGAAGCAGTAACCAGACGGACCACTGCTGACTGAACAGTGTGAAGCAGTAACCAGGCGGACCACTGCTGACTGAACAGTGTGAAGCAGTAACCAGACGGACCACTGCTGACTGAACAGTGTGAAGCAGGACCCAGGCGGACCACTGCTGACTGAACAGTGTGAAGCAGGACCCAGGCGGACCACTGCTGACTGAACAGTGTGAAGCAGTAACCAGGCGGACCACTGCTGACTGAACAGTGTGAAGCAGGACCCAGGCGGACCACTGCTGACTGAACAGTGTGAAGCAGCAACCAGGCGGACCACTGCTGACTGAACAGTGTGAAGCAGTAACCAGGCGGACCACTGCTGACTGAACAGTGTGAAGCAGGACCCAGGCAGACCACTGCTTACTGAACAGTGTGAAGCAGCAACCAGGCGGACCACTGTTGACTGAACAGTGTGAAGCAGGACCCAGGCGGACCACTGCTGACTGAACAGTGTGAAGCAGGACCCAGGCGGACCACTGCTGACTGAACAGTGTGAAGCAGGACCCAGGCGGACCACTGCTGACTGAACAGTGTGAAGCAGCAACCAGACAGACCACTGCTGACTGAACAGTGTGAAGCAGCAACCAGACAGACCACTGCTGACTGAACAGTGTGAAGCAGGACCCAGGCGGACCACTGCTGACTGAACAGTGTGAAGCAGCAACCAGGCGGACCACTGCTGACTGAACAGTGTGAAGCAGGTCCCAGGCGGACCACTGCTGACTGAACAGTGTGAAGCAGCAACCAGGCGGACCACTGCTGACTGAACAGTGTGAAGCAGGACCCAGGCGGACCACTGCTGACTGAACAGTGTGAAGCAGCAACCAGACGGACCACTGCTGACCAGCTGACGGACCACTGCTGACTGAACAGTGTGAAGCAGGACCCAGGCGGACCACTGCTGACTGAACAGTGTGAAGCAGCAACCAGGCGGACCACTGCTGACTGAGCAGTGTGAAGCAGTAACCAGGCGGACCACTGCTGACTGAACAGTGTGAAGCAGTAACCAGACGGACCACTGCTGACTGAACAGTGTGAAGCAGTAACCAGGCGGACCACTGCTGACTGAACAGTGTGAAGCAGGACCCAGGCGGACCACTGCTGACTGAACAGTGTGAAGCAGCAACCAGGCGGACCACTGCTGACTGAACAGTGTGAAGCAGGACCCAGGCGGACCACTGCTGACTGAACAGTGTGAAGCAGTAACCAGGCGGACCACTGCTGACTGAACAGTGTGAAGCAGT
Organism: Cherax quadricarinatus; assembly: GCF_038502225.1. Classification (NCBI taxonomy): domain Eukaryota; kingdom Metazoa; phylum Arthropoda; class Malacostraca; order Decapoda; family Parastacidae; genus Cherax; species Cherax quadricarinatus. The sequence continues at coordinate 38,145,020 of NC_091293.1, read as the reverse complement.
AACCAGGCGGACCACTGCTGACTGAACAGTGTGAAGCAGTAACCAGGCGGACCACTGCTGACTGAACAGTGTGAAGCAGGACCCAGGCGGACCACTGCTGACTGAACAGTGTGAAGCAGGACCCAGGCGGACCACTGCTGACTGAACAGTGTGAAGCAGTAACCAGGCGGACCACTGCTGACTGAACAGTGTGAAGCAGGTCCCCGGCGGACCACTGCTGACTGAACAGTGTGAAGCAGTAACCAGGCGGACCACTGCTGACTGAACAGTGTGAAGCAGGACCCAGGCGGACCACTGCTGACTGAACAGTGTGAAGCAGTAACCAGGCGGACCACTGCTGACTGAACAGTGTGAAGCAGTAACCAGGCGGACCACTGCTGACTGAACAGTGTGAAGCAGTAACCAGGCGGACCACTGCTGACTGAACAGTGTGAAGCAGGACCCAGGCGGACCACTGCTGACTGAACAGTGTGAAGCAGTAACCAGACGGACCACTGCTGACTGAACAGTGTGAAGCAGGTCCCAGGCGGACCACTGCTGACTGAACAGTGTGAAGCAGGTCCCAGGCGGACCACTGCTGACTGAACAGTGTGAAGCAGGACCCAGGCGGACCACTGCTGACTGAACAGTGTGAAGCAGCAACCAGGCGGACCACTGCTGACTGAACAGTGTGAAGCAGGACCCAGGCGGACCACTGCTGACTGAACAGTGTGAAGCAGGACCCAGGCGGACCACTGCTGACTGAACAGTGTGAAGCAGGACCCAGGCGTACCACTGCTGACTGAACAGTGTGAAGCAGCAACCAGAACGGACCACTGCTGACTGAACAGTGTGAAGCAGTGGCGGACCACTGCTGACTGAACAGTGTGAAGCAGTAACTAGGCGGACCATTGCTGACTTAACAGTGTGAAGCAGTAACCAGGCCACTGCTGACTGAACAGTGTGAAGCAGGAACCAGGCGGACCACTGCTGACTGAACAGTGTGAAGCAGTAACCAGGCGGACCACTGCTGACTGAACAGTGTGAAGCAGTGTGACAGTAACCAGACGGACCACTGCTGACTGAACAGTGTGAAGCAGTAACCAGGCGGACCACTGCTGACTGAACAGTGTGAAGCAGTAACCAGACGGACCACTGCTGACTGAACAGTGTGAAGCAGCAACCAGGCGGACCACTGCTGACTGAACAGTGTGAAGCAGGACCCAGGCGGACCACTGCTGACTGAACAGTGTGAAGCAGCAACCAGGCGGACCACTGCTGACTGAACAGTGTGAAGCAGTAACCAGGCGGACCACTGCTGACTGAACAGTGTGAAGCAGCAACCAGGCGGACCACTGCTGACTGAACAGTGTGAAGCAGTAACCAGGCGGACCACTGCTGACTGAACAGTGTGAAGCAGTAACTAGGCGGACCACTGCTGACTGAACAGTGTGAAGCAGTAACCAGACGGACCACTGCTGACTGAACAGTGTGAAGCAGTAACCAGGCGGACCACTGCTGACTGAACAGTGTGAAGCAGTAACCAGGCGGACCACTGCTGACTGAACAGTGTGAAGCAGCAACCAGGCGGACCACTGCTGACTGAACAGTGTGAAGCAGGACCCAGGCGGACCACTGCTGACTGAACAGTGTGAAGCAGGACCCAGGCGGACCACTGCTGACTGAACAGTGTGAAGCAGTAACCAGGCGGACCACTGCTGACTGAACAGTGTGAAGCAGTAACCAGGCGGACCACTGCTGACTGAACAGTGTGAAGCAGCAACCAGGCGGACCACTGCTGACTGAACAGTGTGAAGCAGCAACCAGGCGGACCACTGCTGACTGAACAGTGTGAAGCAGTAACCAGGCGGACCACTGCTGACTGAACAGTGTGAAGCAGCAACCAGGCGGACCACTGCTGACTGAACAGTGTGAAGCAGCAACCAGGCGGACCACTGCTGACTGAACAGTGTGAAGCAGTAACCAGACGGACCACTGCTGACTGAACAGTGTGAAGCAGCAACCAGGCGGACGGACCACTGCTGACTGAACAGTGTGAAGCAGCAACCAGGCGGACCACTGCTGACTGAACAGTGTGAAGCAGCAACCAGGCTGACCACTGCTGAATGAAAAGTGTGAAGCAGAACCAGGCGGACCACTGCTGACTGAACAGTGTGAAGCAGCAACCAGGCGGACCACTGCTGACTGAACAGTGTGAAGCAGCAACCAGGCGGACCACTGCTGACTGAACAGTGTGAAGCAGCAACCAGGCGGACCACTGCTGACTGAACAGTGTGAAGCAGCAACCAGGCGGACCACTGCTGACTGAACAGTGTGAAGCAGGACCCTGCTGAGGCGGACCACTGCTGACTGAACAGTGTGAAGCAGCAACCAGGCGGACCACTGCTGACTGAACAGTGTGAAGCAGCAACCAGGCGGACCACTGCTGACTGAACAGTGTGAAGCAGCAACCAGGCGGACCACTGCTGACTGAACAGTGTGAAGCAGCAACCAGGCGGACCACTGCTGACTGAACAGTGTGAAGCAGCAACCAGGCGGACCACTGCTGACTGAACAGTGTGAAGCAGGACCCAGGCGGACCACTGCTGACTGAACAGTGTGAAGCAGCAACCAGGCGGACCACTGCTGACTGAACAGTGTGAAGCAGCAACCAGGCGGACCACTGCTGACTGAACAGTGTGAAGCAGCAACCAGGCGGACCACTGCTGACTGAACAGTGTGAAGCAGGACCCAGGCGGACCACTGCTGACTGAACAGTGTGAAGCAGCAACCAGGCGGACCACTGCTGACTGAACAGTGTGAAGCAGCAACCAGGCGGACCACTGCTGACTGAACAGTGTGAAGCAGGACCCAGGCACCACTGCTGACTGAACAGTGTGAAGCCACTGCTGACTGAACAGTGTGAAGCAGTAACCAGGCGGACCACTGCTGACTGAACAGTGTGAAGCAGCAACCAGGCGGACCACTGCTGACTGAACAGTGTGAAGCAGCAACCAGGCGGACCACTGCTGACTGAACAGTGTGAAGCAGGACCACTGCACCAGGACTGGACCACTGCTGACTGAACAGTGTGAAGCAGTAACCAGGCGGACCACTGCTGACTGAACAGTGTGAAGCAGTAACCAGGCGGACCACTGCTGACTGAACAGTGTGAAGCAGCAACCAGGCGGACCACTGCTGACTGAACAGTGTGAAGCAGCAACCAGGCGGACCACTGCTGACTGAACAGTGTGAAGCAGCAACCAGGCGGACCACTGCTGACTGAACAGTGTGAAGCAGCAACCAGGCGGACCACTGCTGACTGAACAGTGTGAAGCAGCAACCAGGCGGACCACTGCTGACTGACCACTGAAGATCATTTCCATCTCGATCGTGGGAAGAAGAGAGCATTGAATATTATATTCTTTATATTCTTGGGAAGGCACGAAAATTATAAGGATTATACAGAACGTGTGGAATGGGAAGTAGTCAAGTTTGATCCAAGGAGAGAGTAGCTCCGATTGCTTGAATCAAGATCCCTTCAACATCAAAGCTGTCCCTTTTGTAGGGGACTTTCTATGTCAGACTGAGAAAGATTAGGAAGATATAACTGGCGTCGTTTGCAGCATCAGGGATCCTGCAAACGACGCCATCCCAGCAACCTCGTGAAACTAGTTGAAAGATGCCGGGAGGACCTCTCAGGTGAGGGGATGTCTGGAGGAGGGAGGTAGGACATTGGATGCATTGTCCCCATGGAAAATAAACCTTTATGAGTGATGGAGAAAGCTAGAGGATCATTGAGGGCCTTCCATGAGCGATGTGTCAATAGCTTCCTTCCTTCCCCTACAACACTCACGGATAAAGAGCGAACTGACAAGCATCGAGAACTTTAAGAATGTGTCGTGTGGTCCCGATCACTGATGGATCTCCTTTCCAGTGGTGGAATTGGGTCGGTGGGTCTGAAATGTCTGAGAGGGAAGTAGAAGGCAACTATGGCGGAGGTCTTTGTTAGAGAAATCCTGCATTCTGGTGGTGGAACGAACCGAAGAGATGGAATAGAATAATATGAGAGCCGTACACAAGGGACTCTCGAGCCGGAGAATCGATGAACTAGTGGAGAAAATCCTTAAAGTATCAATGCGATGGTTAGCAATAACCACTCTCAGCCTAAGAGTTTGGTTGTTAATCAGGACTATTGCGTTGTTACGAGAGAAGCCAGGAAAAGAGCAGCATTTTCATTCTTGGTAAGCAACACAACACTATAACTGAGTTACTGGGAGATCAATGCATCCCCGGTGACCGAACGGAGAATATCCTGCTTCATGAAAGACTTACCTGAAATCTTAACATGCACATTCCGTGCCAAGGCAGAATCGAGACCCTCCTGATACTGAATGCTTTTCTTCGGAAACATATCGAAGAGATGTTTCCAATCCTTGTGGAAATGACAAGTGTTGGGGTAATACGTGAGCGAAATAACAAAGAAGGCTAAATTTGGGTAGTGCTCCAATCATTATTAACCAGACCTGAGAAACCTAGGCGATTAACTCCCGGCCTGCATGTCATTGGACGGTTAGCAGAGGCGGTAAACCGTCACTAGGAGTATAAACAGCCGTATTATCGTCAACCACGATTAACGGTAGAGAGGTAGAAGTGGTGGAAGCACCGAACGGTAGATCGAGCTCATTTCTGAAGAGACATGTTCCTGAGTCAAGGCAGAGTACTTTTAAGTGATGGATTAACCACCGTAACATTAACAACACTGTTGACAGTGAAGAACAGAAAAGCTTGCAGGACAAGGTTTCATTAAGACTACGTTATGTTCTACGTAGATGTTCATAAAACTAAATACAGAAGAATATGAAATTGCAAGAAAAAATTGTCTGAAAATGTGTCTTTTATTCACTATTGTCGACTGTATGCCAGTTGGACCTTACATTGTCGACACTTAAGCTGAGCCACCAAACACAAGGTATACAACGTGAACACGACATATTTGTATGCATGTAGACCATTGTCCTCCAGGAGAAACGAGAAAGGCGAATGACCACTTAAAGCATGTGGATTCTTCATAAAGTGAAGAGGATTGTATGGAATATAGATGGCGAACAGTGGTGTGGTCCTGGGCAGTGTGTGGTCCTGGGCAGTGTGTGGTCCTGGGCAGTGTGTGGTCCTGGGCAGTGTGTGGTCCTGGGCAGTGTGTGGTCCTGGGCAGTGTGTGGTCCTGGGCAGTGTGTGAAGCAGACACTAGAGGAAGTCCTGGTGTCTGTCTGCATAGGAGATATAACTGAATAAAAGCTAGGGAAAAAGTGATCTGAAGGTCTATTATTACTGGTGCTATAGAGGCTATAAACACAGACAGCTGTTCCTAAAATGGCTCTTATAATCCAGACACAAATTTGGTAAACACACTTCTTATTTATAACAATTTATAGCATTTCCAGTTATCTTAATTTGGTTGAACAATGAATAATGATTAAGAAGGATTTGTTATATATATATATATATATATATATATATATATATATATATATATATATATATATATATATATATATATTAAAAAATAGATTAAATTTAACATGTATCATTATTACGAATGAAAAACATTGTTTGTTAGAAGAAACACCGCAGGTGTGTGAACCAGTGAACTTGTGTTGCTTGAAGTGACTGACAGTCACTGTGAAAATCATATATAATAAAATTGTGAATAAAACGTTTAGTTTTGTATAATATATATACAACACACAGATGGGGGCAATAAACACTCACTCAAGATTATTCTAGATATAAATTACAGTAATATGAAAAAATCCAAATAAATCATTGCATATGACACTCAGCTCCTGACAACCAATTACTGTATTGCTTTCAGATTCTTATTTTTGGCTGAGTAATTATTAATGTCACTAAAAACCAATATCAGTACATTGATATAAAAGTAACTTAAGATGGAGACACAGCGTGGCTGGTGCGGAGGATCAGTACACTGCACAACAATACACTCAGCAGTGTCAAGATCAGTTAACCTCACTACAATGATAACAAAAATCTGTGGCTAACTTTTGTGTTCACATTTATGCATTTCCGTTGTTTATGTTTAAGTCAGTTTAGGACTGACTTAAGGTTGACTCATTTTGAAACCTTCTTTGGACACTCAGTATTTTCTTATAATATTGTTACTTCACTGCTACTACACATGTCTACATGTCTACATCTGTATCTAAGGTAGGATAGTACTGTTAATGTCATGTCTACACTAGTACAACTACCATACTACAGTACTTTTGTGCTCTTGCTACTGTCAAGATGCTCCAGGGACTGACCACCAGCTCACCGGGTCAGGCTTTCAATTCTAAAAACAAATTATATAAAAACAGTTTCGTGATTAATTCTGATATATGTCAGGTTTACCTTATTCAGTAAGCTGCTGAAACAATTATAAAGTCTAAAAGTATAATCAACACATTACAGCTAATCTAAGTTCATGTTACAGTGTCAAGTATTTACTGCACTCACGTGACGGGCTCGTTGATAATTGATAACTCAAGCCTAATTTTAAATACTGTACTCTATTTGCAGTTTTATTTACCTTTTGTAATATACGGTATATATAACGTATAGAATCATAATTTGTTATATTTACACTAATAAAATAATTTTTATAAATCCCCTTCATTTACGAAAAATCCACTGAAGTACATTTTCTAAGATTACTCGTGAAAGAGGATGAATAATGAATGTATTAATGTGATGATTAAGGAGATAAAGAGTTTCAGTAAATAAAATGGTATACACTACAACAGAAGTCACAATCATAGCCCTGAAGGTCACAGTCACGGACCAAAATTGTATACAGCCAGCTGACACAGATTCAGCAATTGTTTACAACGTGGTGAAGCTGTACAGTGAGTGTTCTTAATGTCCTTAATTTGACATAGTAATTATTCACGATAACATGAAACTGATAAAGTAACGGAAGTCTAGAGTACTGTACTTTCAAGATTTGAGCTGGAACCTGCGAGGTTGTAGGGTCTGCATGACAACCAGAGGATTATGGCAGGGACCAGTGAGGTTGTAGGGTCTGCATAACAACCAGAGGATTATGGCAGGGACCAGGGAGGTTGTAGGGTCTGCATGACAACCAGAGGATTATGGTAGGGACCAGTGAGGTTGTAGGGTCTGCATGACAACCAGAGGATTATGGTAGGGACCAGTGAGGTTGTAGGGTCTGCATGACAACCAGAGGATTATGGCAGGGACCAGTGAGGTTGTAGGGTCTGCATGACAACCAGAGGATTATGGCAGGGACCAGTGAGGTTGTAGGGTCTGCATAACAACCAGAGGATTATGGCAGGGACCAGGGAGGTTGTAGGGACTGCATAACAACCAGAGGATTATGGCAGGGACCAGTGAGGTTGTAGGGTCTGCATAACAACCAGAGGATTATGGCAGGGACCAGTGAGGTTGTAGGGTCTGCATAACAACCAGAGGATTATGGCAGGGACCAGTGAGGTTGTAGGGTCTGCATAACAACCAGAGGATTATGGCAGGGACCAGTGAGGTTGTAGGGTCTGCATAACAACCAGAGGATTATGGCAGGGACCAGTGAGGTTGTAGGGTCTGCATAACAACCAGAGGATTATGGCAGGGACCAGGGAGGCTGTAGGGTGACGAATGAACATGATGGATTTGGTGAACTGAAAGAAATAATATTAGTAAAGTAAATTATATCTTCACAAACAGATGATGAAACTATAATTCCTCGTTTTGCTTAAAAAAAAAATGAGAATGTATGAAACAACATAGCTTGGTGATGGATCCAGCAGAAAAAAAAATCTAGTGGTAGGAATTATTAGTAAGCAAATGGAGACTGACTGATGGAGGAGACTGCAAGAAGCAGCCTGCAATAGTGCAGACTCGTGTAGAAAGTGAAATAAACACTGAGACTGATTATTTATAATAACAATATGTCAAAATTCTTGCTTTGTTACTGGGTCAACAGCTAGCGAAAAATCTTATTTTTTTTTTAGAGCCTTTCACATATTTAAGTTCAGATTTTCAATTCTTCGAGGATATATGACGACGGATAAAGAACATACAATTAAACTTGTAACCACACATTTATAACATTAAAATTAATGTGAAGAAACTACACATCAAAACACACAAGAATAATTACAAGTAACTCTTAAATTCAAAAGATAACTGTTACAAATCATTATGTAGTTGCTGCTGTCTACTGTAACACAAAAAATGTATTTTGATCATCAGTGTAGAGTAATATACATATCGTATTTTCCGGCATGTAAGACGCACGAGCATATAAGATGTTCCTAGGTAGTTGTAATGTAACGTTAGTAAACATCTGAAAAAGTGTAACATAAAGGATACCCTTGACCCTGACCTTGATCATATAAGGCGCAGGTTGATTTTCCAAGACTTTTTGTTGGGAAAAAATAAAGTGCGCCTTATATGCCGGAAAACACGGTAAATATGCAGACGGAAAAGAAGTCAAGTCAGTCACCTACAGCTCGTATCAGGTGGTGTTAATTGCTGCTGTAGTTAGTTCAAGGTTAGTTTAGGAATATCAGCTTCGTTTGGGTACTGTGAGTCTGCTTCTAGGAAAAGTTTACTCGGTGTGGGAATGACTTCGTTTAGTGTTGGTGTTGAGGCATCACCACTATCACTGACTCTACTTCCTGACACAATGATTGCTTCACACAGCGAAGTAACACCTTAGATTGTAAGTTAGAAAACTAGTTTCACTCATTCACTAAACACCTACAACAAAAGGAGACTTTTATTATTAAGACGTTTCACTTGCACTAGGCTTTATCAGGTGCTTTATTAGTCCTCGTGTGGGTGAAATGTTACACTAATAAAAGTTTTGTTATGATGTATGCCTTTCTTTTTAATTCCACTTATCAGTTACGCCGCGTTCCAACTAAAAAAAAAATCCGTCGAGAAAGGTGGAGGTCAGAAGTCGAGACAGTGTTGTCGCAGTCTGGCATCAACCTCCACATGTAACGTAGCGATGTGCGGCCCAGGAAAACCGCTTTTTGAGCCACCTGGCTCAGTGGTTAACTCACCGGCTTGTGTGAGTTTGAAGATTCACTTGCCATGGGTTCAAACCCCCACCCATCTCGTGGTTTTCTAATGCTGTGTTATTGAGGACTGGGAAGGTACAAGTCATGGCTCCCTATCCTGGGTGAACACTCATGTACAGGATTGTTATTTATCTACAGGACATGACAGATCATTAAGAAATTAAATGCGTCGAGCAGGAAATATCTAAAAAATACATAAGGACATCTTATGTTTTATTTCCACTTAGATATCAAGAATAAACGACTGAAGGATAGCATGGAGGACAGAATGATGGATAGCATGGAGGACAGAATGATGGATAGCATGGAGGACAGAATGATGGATAGCATGGAGGACAGAATGATGGATAGCATGGAGGACAGAATGATGGATAGCATGGAGGACAGAATGAAGGATAGCATGGAGGACAGAATGATGGATAGCATGGAGGACAATGATGGATAGCATGGAGGACAATGATGGATAGCATGGAGGGCAGAATGATGGACAGCATGGAGGAAAATGATGGATAACATGGAGGACAGAATGAAGGATAGCATGAAGGACAGAATGATGGATAGCATAGAGGGCAGAATGAAGGATAGCATAGAGGGCAGAATGAAGAATAGTATGGAGGGCAGAATGATGGATAGCATAGAGGGCAGAATGAAGAATAGTATGGAGGGCAGAATGATGGATAGCATAGAGGGCAGAATGATGGATAGCATGGAGGGCAGAATGAAGGATAGCATGGAGGAAAGAATGATGGACAGCATGGAGGATAGAATGATGGATAGTATGGAAGACAGAATGATGGATAGCATGGAGGACAGAATGATGGATAGCATGGAGGATAGAATGAAGGATAGAATGAAGGATAGCATGGAGGATAGAATGAGGGATAGAATGAAGGATAGCATGGAGGATAGGATAAAGGATAGAATGAAGATAGAATGAAGGATAGCATGGAGGATAAGATAAGATTTTGTTCGGATTTTTAACCCCGGAGGGTTAGCCACCCAGGATAACCCAAGAAAGTCAGTGCGTCATCGAGGACTGTCTGTCTTATTTCCATTGTGGTCCTTCAATCTTGTCCCCCAGGATGCGACCCACACCAGTCGACTAACACCCAGGTACCTATTTGCTGCTAGGTGAACAGGACAATAGGTGCAAGGAAACACATCGAAATATTTCCACTCCGCCGGGAATCGAACCCGGGCCCTCCGTGTGTGAAGGGAGAGCATTAGCTTTAGAATGAATGATAGAATGAAGGACCGAATGAAGGATAGAATGAAAAATAGAACTAAGGATAGAACTATTAAGTGATAATTGAAGGTGTAAATTAAATATTTACATATTAATATATAGCAATAATTATCAATGAATGTCTTCAGGAACGACGGTACAAAACGATATTTACACTAACATTTGCGCTACATTTAAGAGACAACGAATGTATCAACAAAATAAGAGTTAGGATCTATTTTGCAGCAGCATAATGCGCACTGCATGACTTTTTTGTTTTAGTGGATTAATGACGTTTTATATTCTCCTCTTAGAAATGAGATTCTGTGAGCATTAACCGGTGTGTGATAATGTTAGATACAGGTGTGTGATAATGTTAGATACAGGTGTGTGACAGTGTTAGATACAGGTGTGTGACAGTGTTAGATACAGGTGTGTGACAGTGTTAGATACAGGTGTGTGACAGTGTTAGATACAGGTGTGTGACAGTGTTAGATACAGGTGTGTGACAGTGTTAGATACAGGTGTGTGACAGTGTTAGATACAGGTGTGTGACAGTGTTAGATACAGGTGTGTGACAGTGTTAGATACAGGTGTGTGACAGTGTTAGATACAGGTGTGTGACAGTGTTAGATACAGGTGTGTGACAGTGTTAGATACAGGTGTGTGACAGTGTTAGATACAGGTGTGTGACAGTGTTAGATACAGGTGTGTGACAGTGTTAGATACAGGTGTGTGATAATGTTAGATACAGGTGTGTGATAATGTTAGATACAGGTGTGTGACAGTGTTAGATACAGGTGTGTGACAGTGTTAGATACAGGTGTGTGACAGTGTTAGATACAGGTGTGTGATAATGTTAGATACAGGTGTGTGATAATGTTAGATACAGGTGTGTGACAGTGTTAGATACAGGTGTGTGACAGTGTTAGATACAGGTGTGTGACAGTGTTAGATACAGGTGTGTGACAGTGTTAGATACAGGTGTGTGACAGTGTTAGATACAGGTGTGTGACAGTGTTAGATACAGGTGTGTGACAGTGTTAGATACAGGTGTGTGACAGTGTTAGATACAGGTGTGTGACAGTGTTAGATACAGGTGTGTGACAGTGTTAGATACAGGTGTGTGACAGTGTTAGATACAGGTGTGTGATAATGTTAGATGCAGGTGTGTGATAATGTTAGATACAGGTGTGTGACTGTGTTAGATACAGGTGTGTGACAGTGTTAGATACAGGTGTGTGACAGTGTTAGATACAGGTGTGTGACAGTGTTAGATACAGGTGTGTGATAATGTTAGATACAGGTGTGTGATAATGTTAGATACAGGTGTGTGACTGTGTTAGATACAGGTGTGTGACAGTGTTAGATACAGGTGTGTGACAGTGTTAGATACAGGTGTGTGACAGTGTTAGACACAGGTGTGTGACAGTGTTAGATACAGGTGTGTGACAGTGTTAGATACAGGTGTGTGATAATGTTAGATACAGGTGTGTGATAATGTTAGATACAGGTGTGTGACTGTGTTAGATACAGGTGTGTGACAGTGTTAGATACAGGTGTGTGACAGTGTTAGATACAGGTGTGTGACAGTGTTAGATACAGGTGTGTGACAGTGTTAGATACAGGTGTGTGATAATGTTAGATACAGGTGTGTGACTGTGTTAGATACAGGTGTGTGACAGTGTTAGATACAGGTGTGTGACTGTTAGATACAGGTGTGTGACAGTGTTAGATACAGGTGTGTGATAATGTTAGATACAGGTGTGTGACTGTGTTAGATACAGGTGTGTGACTGTGTTAGATACAGGTGTGTGACAGTGTTAGATACAGGTGTGTGACAGTGTTAGATACAGGTGTGTGACAGTGTTAGATACAGGTGTGTGATAATGTTAGATACAGGTGTGTGACTGTGTTAGATACAGGTGTGTGACTGTGTTAGATACAGGTGTGTGACAGTGTTAGATACAACTGTGTGACAGTGTTAGATACAGGTGTGTGACAGTGTTAGATACAGGTGTGTGACTGTGTTAGATACAGGTGTGTGACTGTGTTAGATACAGGTGTGTGACTGTGTTAGATACAGGTGTGTGACTGTTAGATACAGGTGTGTGACTGTGTTAGATGCAGGTGTGTGACTGTGTTAGATACAGATGTGTGACTGTGTTAGATACAGATGTATGATTGTGTTAGATACAGATGTGTGACTGTTAGATACAGGTGTGTGACTGTTAGATACAGGTGTGTGACTGTTAGATACAGGTGTGTGACTGCCTTAGATACAGGTGTGTGACTGTGTTAGATACAGGTGTGTGACTGTGTTAGATACAGGTGTGTGACTGTGTTAGATACAGGTGTGTGACTGTTAGATACAGGTGTGTGACTGTTAGATACAGGTGTGTGACTGCGTTAGATACAGATGTGTGACTGTGTTAGATACAGGTGTGTGACAGTGTTAGATACAGGTGTGTGACTGTTAGATACAGGTGTGTGACTGTTAGATGCAGGTGTGTGACTGTGTTAGATACAGGTGTGTGAGTGTGTTAGATATAGGTGTGTGACTGTTTTAGATGCAGGTGTGTGACTGTGTTAGATACAAGTGTGTCGCCGTTTATCGATAGTTTCAGCTCAATGTACGAAAGTTCCAGGTTATTTTACGATAGTTCCAGTTTATTTTACAATAGTTCCAGTTTATTTTACAATAGTTCCAGTTTATTTTACGATAGTTATATCTTATTTGATGGTAGTTACAGTTTATATTAAGACGGCTCCTGCTTCCTGGCGATACTTCCAGTACATTTCAAGTCAGTTCCTGTTTACTTTGCGACAGTACCAGTTGACAGGCGCCAGTTCTGGCTCATACGCTGGGCTCTAATTACGAGTCAACAGTTTTTTTTTTTCACAAAACTGGTGATGCTCCAGTCAAAGGCTTGACTGTTACAGTCTTTAGTTCGATAATAGCGTTGCACTACGAAAAAATAATTTTAGTGAATGTAATTTATCAGATGAGCCAGACTGACTTTCCTTTGAATTAATTAAGGTAATTACGCTAGGTAGTGATTAGAGAAGATATTTGTTGGTAAGAGAATTAGATGAGGGGAAAAAAAAGCTCAGGGAAGGAAAGATTAAGACCCCTTTAATTACAGTACATATCTTAATAAAGAAGGATATAAGAAAGTAATGAAGAGAGACGAGGGAAACACAGACTAAGACAGTGGAAGATGTAGGTAGGGAAACATTAAGTAAGATAGGGATAGATAGACAGGAACAACACCTCGAGAAAGTGATACAAACACTCTATCAGATAAGTTATCAAGCTACTCATGTTACACGTGGCAGAATAAACATTAACAAACATCCACATGTGTTACAATGATCAACATTATCTCGTGTGTATGCCCTCAGAATTTTGTGAACAAAATGTTTACTGAAAAAATACGTATATATTAAATAATTTTTTACGTTTCTTAGAAAAATTCTGAATTACAGTATTCAGCCCTGTATGACGCCCTGCAGGTTTACCGCTCCCCATGATGATGATGATGATCATAATAATAATAATAATAATAATAATAATAATAATAATAATAATAATAATAATAATAATAATAATTACTATTTGGGTATTGTTTACTTTTTCTTATGTGAAAATGACAAGACAGATTTAGAGTTAGAGCAAGTGGCTGGTTGTTCACAACCCAGAGACCCAGGTTTGTTCCTGGGGCGAGTGGAGACGTTGTGCACCTTCCCTTACACCTGTTGTCTCAGTTCACCTCAAAAGTAAATAGGTATCCAGGTGTTAGGTGACCGTCGTGACCACCACACTGACGTCTGGGCGGTAGTATACCTAAGATAACGGTGGCCTTGGAAATGAGATCAGACAGGAAAACCAGAATAGGCTGACAGCTATCGTTGGCTGAAAGCTACCATGGGCTGACAGCTACCGTAGGCTCAGATAACATCCTTGAAACAGGGGTGTGTAGCATGCTATCATTATGTCTCCGAGCGACTGGTCTGTGTAGCATGCTGTCATTATGACTCCGAGCACAGACTGAGTGAAGCTTGTGTAGCATGCTGTCATTATGTCTCCGAGCTAAGCCTGCAGACAACAGACTGGTCTGTGTAGCATGCTGTCATTATGTCTCCGAGCACAGACTGGTCTGTGTAGCATGCTGTCATTATGACTCCGAGCACAGACTGGTCTGTGTAGCATGCTGTCATTATGACTCCGAGCACAGACTGGTCTGTGTAGCATGCTGTCATTATGACTCCGAGCACAGACTGGTCTGTGTAGCATGCTGTCATTATGACTCCGAGCACAGACTGGTCTTCCGTCATTATGACTCCGAGCACAGACTGGTCTGTGTAGCATGCTGTCATTATGACTCCGAGCACAGACTGGTCTGTGTAGCATGCTGTCATTATGACTCCGAGCACAGACTGGTCTGTGTAGCATGCTGTCATTATGACTCCGAGCACAGACTGGTCTGTGTAGCATGCTGTCATTATGTCTCCGAGCACAGACTGGTCTGTGTAGCATGCTGTCATTATGACTCCGAGCACAGACTGGTCTGTGTAGCATGCTGTGTAGTATGCTATCATTATGACTTCGAGCACAGACTGGTCTGTGTAGCATGCTGTCATTATGTCTCCGAGCACAGACTGGTCTGTGTAGCATGCTGTCATTATGACTCCGAGCACAGACTGGTCTGTGTAGCATGCTATCATTATGACTCCAAGCACAGACTGGTCTGTGTAGCATGCTGTCATTATGACTCCGAGCACAGACTGGTCTGTGTAGCATGCTGTCATTATGACTCCGAGCACAGACTGGTCTGTGTAGCATGCTATCATTATGTCTCCGAGCACAGACTGGTCTGTGTAGCATGCTGTCATTATGACTCCGAGCACAGACTGGTCTGTGTAGCATGCTGTCATTATGTCTCCGAGCACAGACTGGTCTGTGTAGCATGCTGTCATTATGACTCCGAGCACAGACTGGTCTGTGTAGCATGCTATCATTATGTCTCCGAGCACAGACTGGTCTGTGTAGCATGCTATCATTATGTCTCTGAGCACAGACTGGTCTGTGTAGCATGCTATCATTATGTCTCCGAGCACAGACTGGTCTGTGTAGCATGCTATCATTATGTCTCTGAGCACAGACTGGTCTGTGTAGCATGCTATCATTATGTCTCCGAGCACAGACTGGTCTGTGTAGCATGCTATCATTATGTCTCTGAGCACAGACTGGTCTGTGTAGCATGCTATTGTAGACAGCCTGTACTGTCAGAACACACAGCCTAGCCGTCTGCTCTGACTAGTTCATATTTTGCGGCATTTTAGGTGCTGCCCTCTGTAGGCTCACCCACGTCAGTGGGAGGCTGAGCCCATCGGCCCTCACTCCTAGGCCGACCGACTTGATAGACACAAGTGCTCCCCCTCCACGGACTGGCTTGCAGTACATTTCTGTGACATTGACGTACCTACTGACTTGTCTGACTCCTATGCTAGTTATGCTAATTGTTTGCTTGCAGAAATGGGTATAAATGCGCACACATTGTATAGCTAGTTGATAATGGAGTCAGGGTGGACAACATCATGTAATTATGTAAATACTTTTAGAAGGGTACCCAGAGTGTAATGAATTCCATGGATATAGTATTATTGTAGGTATGTGCACCCAGTGTTTTTATATAAAAAAAAAGAGCCTGTATTACGGTCAGGGCAGTGCTGCCCTCTGAGTCACATGCCACACCTTAGGAAATGCTACTGTCAGTCATTGTTTGCAGATGTGAGGGTGCAACAACGATTGTAGACGAGTGGTCAACTGATGTTCAGCCCTGCGGACAACCTGTATATAGAAGATTTTAGTTCCAGTGCTGACGTCTCCGGACTCTCTCCTCGATGAAACAGCGCGGGCAAACCAGTTTTCTCTTCCCCTGGATGGGAGAGTTTTTTTTTGCCTGTTGCATTTTTATGTCCATTTTTTATTTACTAGTGAGCGAAAGCCAGTCCCTCTCTGGGGTAGCTAGTGTAAGTAATTCCTTTATACCTGCGGGCCCACCAGTATTGTCGCGTCGGGACAACGCGAGGTGCGTGGCCGAGCAAATGTAGACAGCCTGTACTGTCAGAACACACAGCCTAGCCGTCTGCTCTGACTAGTTCATATTTCGCGGCATTTTAGGTGCTGCCCTCTGTAGGCTCACCCACGTCAGTGGGAGGCTGAGCCCATCGGCCCTCACTCCTAGGCCGACCGACTTGATAGACACAAGTGCTCCCCCTCCACGGACTGGCTTGCGGTCACTCCCTCACACTGCCCGTTGTGTACTCACTCCTACCCAATTAAAGCCAAACTAGTCCACGGCCGTATCATTGCTACCTACGCTACCTTCATCGGCACTAAACCGCTGTTCAGCAGTAAGAACAGCAATAACACTATCATTATGACTCCGAGCACAGACTGGTCTGTGTAGCATGCTGTCATTATGTCTCCGAGCACAGACTGGTCTGTGTAGCATGCTATCATTATGACTCCGAGCACAGACTGGTCTGTGTAGCATGCTATCATTATGACTCCGAGCACAGACTGGTCTGTGTAGCATGCTGTCATTATGACTCTGAGCACAGACTGGTCTGTGTAGCATGCTATCATTATGACTCCAAGAACAGACTGGTCTGTGTAGCATGCTGTCATTATGTCTCCGAGCACAGACTGGTCTGTGTAGCATGCTATCATTATGACTCCAAGAACAGACTGGTCTGTGTAGCATGCTGTCATTATGTCTCCGAGCACAGACTGATCTGTGTAACATGCTTCATTATCTTCCCTTGTTAATTTTTAGTTAGTCATTATGAAGACAGTTAATCTTGAGGTAGGTGTATTGATCTTCAGGATTCACTTGCTGTCAGGAGCACACCAAGACTGGAGCACAAGACTGGACCACACCAAGACTGGAGCACAAGACTGGAGCAAACCAAGACTGGAACACAAGACTGGAGTGCACCAAGACTGGAGCACAAGACTGGAGCACAAGACTGGAGCACACCAAGACTTGAGCACAAGACTGGAGCACACCAAGACTGGAGCACAAGACTGGAGCACACCAAGACTGGAGCACAAGACTGGAGCACACCAAGACTGGAGCACACCAAGACTGGAGCACACCAAGACTGGAGCACACCAAGACTGGAGCACACCAAGACTGAAGCACAACAAGACTGGAGCACACCAAGACTGGAGCACACCAAGACTGGAGCACACCAAGACTGGAGCACACCAAGACTGGAGCACAAGACTGGAGCACAAGACTGGAGCACAAGACTGGAGCACAAGACTGGAGCACAACAATACTGGAGCACACCAAGACTGGAGCACACCAAGACTGGAGCACAAGACCGGAGCACAAGACTGGAGCACAAGACTGGAGCACAAGACTGGAGCACAAGACTGGAGCACAAGACTGGAGCACAAGACTGGAGCACAACAAGACTGGAGCACAACAAGACTGGAGCACACCAAGACTGGAGCACACCAAGACTGGAGCACAAGACTGGAGCACAAGACTGGAGCACAAGACTGGAGCACAAGACTGGAGCACAAGACTGGAGCACAAGACTGGAGCACAAGACCGGAGCACAAGACTGGAGCACAAGACTGGAGCACAAGACTGGAGCACAAGACTGGAGCACAAGACTGGAGCACACCAAGACTGGAGCACACCAAGACTGAAGCACAACAAGACTGGAGCACACCAAGACTGGAGCACACCAAGACTGGAGCACACCAAGACTGGAGCACACCAAGACTGGAGCACAAGACTGGAGCACAAGACTGGAGCACAAGACTGGAGCACAAGACTGGAGCACAACAATACTGGAGCACACCAAGACTGGAGCACACCAAGACTGGAGCACAAGACCGGAGCACAAGACTGGAGCACAAGACTGGAGCACAAGACTGGAGCACAAGACTGGAGCACAAGACTGGAGCACAAGACTGGAGCACAAGACTGGAGCACAACAATACTGGAGCACAAGACTGGAGCACAAGACTGGAGCACAAGACTGGAGAACAAGACTGGAGCACAAGACTGGAGCACAAGACTGGAGCACAAGACTGGAGCACAAGACTGGAGCACAAGACTGGAGCACAAGACCGGAGCACAAGACTGGAGCACAAGACTGGAGCACAAGACTGGAGCACAAGACTGGAGCACAAGACTGGAGCACAAGACCGGAGCACAAGACCGGAGCACAAGACTGGAGCACAAGACTGGAGCACAAGACTGGAGCACAAGACTGGAGCACAAGACTGGAGCACAAGACTGGAGCACAAGACTGGAGCACAAGACTGGAGCACAAGACTGGAGCACAAGACTGGAGCACAAGACTGGAGCACAACAAGACGGGTCGTCATGGAAAGTAAAAATCCAAGTTAGGTGAAAGACTAATATGTTTATAAAGAAAATAAAAAAAAAATTCTGTTACGATGTTTGTAAGTAAAGCAACAGATGGAAATAAAACCATCACTTATCAGAAGTAAACCAGGAAACGGGTGGGATTTGAACCGATGGTGCGTGAGTCGTGAAACTCCAGGCCAGTGCGTTAGTCTCTGGATCAGCTGGCTAAGTGGTTTACGCACTGGCCTAGAGTTTCACGACTCACTCACCATGGGTTCAAATTCCACCCGTTACCTGGCTTGTTTGCAATCGCGTTATTAGGATTTCGTGAGTCAGAAGAAGTAAGTGTGTGGTGCTTCTAAAACGAGACATCAAGTCATAGAGGTTACCAGTGCAGACCCACATCACCACAGTAACTAGAACAAGCGGAGGGAATTATTTATATTTCCTCTTTGGGTAAAAGCTAGAACACGAGGGGTGTGAAAATACACATTCAGCTGCCGTTATTTCTTCCATTATTTCATGGCCCAGCTAATCATATATACTCTCTCTACATTTTCTATGTATACCTTAATATAATGATAACATTATGTATTAATTCTTAAAGCTAATTCCAGGCCGGCTGGTGAAAAAAATCTACAATCTCGGAAACATTTTTGAGCTGCGGATAACCCAGGTTGATTTAAACTAACAGACTGCCTCACACTCCATTAACATTACAAACAATTTAGATCATGGGTTTATATTTACAGAATTTGAAATGGTCTAGTGGTGTACGACCTTCAACAGAGTTACAGACTCAGGTCTCGTGCGGCGTACAACTTATGACTGAAGAAATATACTGTTGATCCTCCCTCTGGTACAATCTGTGACGATCTTCACTAACAAGAAGCAACTTTCATTACAGCTTTATTCAACCAGCATAAACTTAAAGTACTTTATGGTATAAAGTGGATGGAGAGGACTCACTGACGGTGAGTGTTATAACCAGACTGGGAGCAGACGACACTATTGTCCCGCTCGTCAACATTAAAAACTTAAGTTGGTTTATGCCCAACCAAAACATTCCCAGCATAACAAAACTTACGTATACAGTGTCTGGAGAATTATCTCTCCTTATAATTTTAAAGGCGCCTTTTTTTTAATTAGTGTTTGGTCTTAAAATGTTTTTTAGTCGTAATTTGTATTAAGATACATGGTTGGGGTATTAACCATCAAAATAAGTTTTTAATATGGTAATATGGTTGATGGTCGCCCAAGTGGTTGGGACATTAACCATCATAAATAAGGTTGTAATAATATGGTTGATGGTCACCTTGGGCGACAACTGGTCAATAATGCAACATGCATTACAAATACCTTGACTAAAAAGCTACATCACACTTCGGAGCCAAACTCTCAATGGCATCACTGCGGAATGTTGCCAGAAATGACTTAAGCAGCACAAAGTAATTTCCTGCGCACGATACACAACTCCAGGAAATGTTTAGCGTCTTCTCCCAAAGGTTTCACTTAACACGGTTGTAAAGCTCTCACTTAACACGGTTGTAAAGCTCTCACTTAACACGGTTGTAAAGCTCTCACTTAACACGGTTGTAAAGCTCTCACTTAACACGGTTGTAAAGCTCTCACTTAACACGGTTGTAAAGCTCTCACTTAACACGGTTGTAAAGCTCTCACTTAACACGGTTGTAAAGCTCTCACTTAACACGGTTGTAAAGCTCTCACTTAACACGGTTGTAAAGCTCTCTCATAGCGGAAGATACTTTGCAGAAATCTGAAAAAATGAATTTGAATGCATAAAAAATTCGTAGTAAAAGAAGAAGCAGCAGTATGTTAGCTTGTGTAAAGGCAGCTCCACACAGTGTTTGCACACCAGACAATATCACTGGCTGAAAGTACTGGCAGCTTCAACTCCAGCCACAAACAATAAGGAACTGTTGCTATTCATTAATGGAAAACATGTTTAGTTCTACTTATCTGTGATGTACTTTGTATAATACAGTCTTAACAAGGCTGTATTATACAAAATACATCAATTTTTTACACCTTTTCCGGCGATTTTGGTACATATCTTGTTTACAGTGACATTTCACAGTCAGTAACTGCACATCCCATGATGAAGCTCTTAACAGCATGAACCTGAGTGCAGTGCGGATAGCAGGTTATGATGCACGGTTAATAAGTTGTCTTTGCGGCAGCCCTGGTTGTGTACAGATGTCTCGCTCGGTCCTCACCATTGCTCTTACATTTCCTTTATTTGTTTCTGAGGATGTTTGTCCTCATGCTGTGCTGGCTCGGCACATCGGTCAGGGTTTGGTTACCTACTCAAGTTGAGTGTAGGTGTCTCACGTCCCCCGGCCTTAGGCCACGAGAACCTTTCAAGCTTGGGAACGCTTGTTCCTGTTTCCATTTCCGTCCAGATTTGGGCAGCACCTCCGTCCTGGACACCAGAGGCTTGGTTCAAGACGGCACAAGCTGGACTGACCTTCAACAACCCCATCAACAACTAGTAAGCTAAATCTATTTTTATTTATTTTGCGATATACATTGTGATCAAACTATTTTCCGAACAATCTGGTCTGTAAGCATCACTTATTTTAAGTAATGTGAATATAGATTTTTTAGTATGTCAATATGATAAAACTATTTATTCAGCGTGCAACACTGGAACTATTATTTACTTTTGTATATAAATTCATGAAAGGTACATTTACTGACTAGTCATGTCTCTCTCCATAACAAACTCTACACAGTAAACAGGTACAATCTTCTATATCCAGACACATTTTAAGAAAATCATAACTACTCACTTCATACTTAAATTTAAGCACCACTTACAATATTTTGATTTAAATACAAACGTTTTTGTATCTATAATCGGTCAATTTCTTTACAATTATCATTGGAAAAAATCAGAATTTCTTAAATAAATGTCCCAATTTAGATCTCTTTTAATTATACTTGAACTGCACATTTTTTATTCCGTTTCGTATTAGAATCAATGGAATTACAGAAGTTGGAAACATTTTGGATAAATTGAAGTGGATCTCTACCGCAGTCAGTTGTGATCCGTCTCATGCCATCATCAGAGTGAAGAAAATAGAAGAGCAATAACACACCATAAAAACATTCTCAGAACACTTCTCGTGTGTACTTCACACATGAACCATGATGAACACCCAAGGGAACATCTTGTCTCAAAATATTCAACACAGTGCTTCATAGATTGTGACTATTAACTGATGTGAGTTCCATGAATTTTGAGGCAAGTATGGTCACTTCTCTTGTTATCAATTGTACTTTTTTCTTAGGTTACAATGTACAGAATGAGAACTAGAAGAATTATGGTTTAACTACATACATGAAAGACATGTATCAAATACCGTACAGTGGTTGTTCACTGAAGTGTTTCAGAAGCCAACACTGTGCAACTGCTATGGACTATTAGATGCAGTTTCCACATGGCAGCACATCCACATGCTTCATACAATAAAATAAATAGTACCGTAATTAGTATGTACATCAAAAGGAATATTTTCTTTTCCGGTTTGAGTGGTTCATGCATTGTTTTGTTCTGTCTGTGTGTCTGTGTGTGTCTGTGTGTGTGTGTCTGTGTGTGTGTGTCTGTGTGTGTGTGTCTGTGTGTGTGTGTAAATATAACAGTATAGTATATATATATATATATATATATATATATATATATATATATATATATATATATATATATATATATATATATATATACATACATATATATACATCATTATTAACAATGTCAGTCCTTTGCATCTTAACAGAATTCATTCAACAAGTTTAAGTCAGTATATTATTTTTTTCTTGTGTGTGTATATATATATATATATATATATATATATATATATATATATATATATATATATATATATACTGTGTACATGACTCATTAATTCATGAAAACGTCTATTACATTTCTTTCTCAACTTCTATCACATTTATATATCACTTAGACTTACTAGGCTGTGCAAACTGGTTTTTCCTCGTCAGTGAACTCGAAGATATTTTGGTATAAAGTGTGCGTACCGTACCTTGCTATCCTATCTTAGTACTCTGCTACCTTTGTACTTTGCTATCTCAGTACTTTGCTATCTTAGTACTTTGCTATCTTAGTACTTTGCTATCTTAATACTTTGCTATCTTAGTATCTTGCTATCTTAGTACCTTGCTATCTTAGTACTTTGCTATGTTAGTACTTTGCTATCTTAGTACTTTGCTATGTTAGTACTTTGCTATGTTAGTACTTTGCTATCTTAGTACCTTGCTATCTCAGTACCTTGCTATCTTAGTACTTTGCTATCTTAGTACTTTGCTATCTTAGTACTTTGCTATCTTAGTACTTTGCTATCTTAGTACTTTGCTAGCTTAGTACTTTGCTATCTTAGTACTTTGCTATCTTAGTACTTTGCTATCTTAGTATTGTGATATCTTAGTACTTTGCTATCTTAGTACTTTGCTATCTTGGTACCTTGCTATCTTAGTACTTTGCTATCTTGGTACCTTGCTATCTTAGTACTTTGCTATCTTAGTACTTTCCTATCTTAGTACTTTGCTATCTTAGTACTTTGCTATGTTAGTACTTTGCTATCTTGGTACCTTGCTATCTTAGTACCTTGCTATCTTAGTACTTTGCTATGTTAGTACTTTGCTATCTTAGTACTTTGCTATGTTAGTACTTTGCTATGTTAGTACTTTGCTATCTTAGTACCTTGCTATCTCAGTACCTTGCTATCTTAGTACTTTGCTATCTTAGTACTTTGCTATCTTAGTACTTTGCTATCTTAGTACTTTGCTATCTTAGTACTTTGCTAGCTTAGTACTTTGCTATCTTAGTACTTTGCTATCTTAGTACTTTGCTATCTTAGTATTGTGCTATCTTAGTACTTTGCTATCTTAGTACTTTGCTATCTTGGTACCTTGCTATCTTAGTACTTTGCTATCTTAGTACTTTCCTATCTTAGTACTTTGCTATCTTAGTACTTTGCTATCTTGGTACCTTGCTATCTTAGTACCTTGCTATCTCATTACTTTACTATCTTAGTACTTTGCTATGTTAGTACTTTGCTATCTTGGTACCTTGCTATCTTGGTACCTTGCTATCTTAGTACTTTGCTATCTTGGTACCCTGCTATCTTAGTACTTTGCTGTCTTGGTACCTTGCTATCTTAGTACTTTGCTATCTTAGTACTTTGCTATCTTGGTACCTTGCTATCTTGGTACCTTGCTATCTTAGTACTTTGCTACCTTGGTACTTTAGAAGTAATGCACATGTTTGGCTGCTAATTTAAGATAACTTCGTCTATATTTACACCCTCTTTTCTTTGTAATGGGTCGTGACTGTCCAGTATTTCTGTTTTTTACTTTAAAACCCGTTTTTTTTTTAAGTGTGAGAACTTTAAGACCCGTTTTCTGTGGTGACGAGTGTGTGTGTGTGTGTGTGTGTGTGTGTGTGTGTGTGTGTGTGTGTGTGTGTGTGAGTGTGTGTGTGTGTGTGTGTGTGTGTGTGTGTGAGTGTGTGTGTGTGTGTGTGTGTGTGTGTGTGTGTGTGTGTGTGTGTGTGTGTGTGAGTGTGTGTGTGTGTGTGTGTGTGTGTGTGTGTGTGTGTGTGTGTGTGTGTGTGTGTGTGTGTGTGTGTGTGTGTGTGTGTGTGTGTGTAACTACTCAATTATGAGGCACTTGGGGAGGTGCAGGTGGAGGTGGTGATGCAGTTCAGGTGTAGCTCCAGGACAGTTGGTCAGTTCTAACTCCTGCAGGTGGCGCAGCTGCACCAGTGACGAGAGTCCTGCTGACGTGACCAGCGAACATCCTGAAAGCAACGCCAAATTAGCATTTTTTTATTTCTCCCTTGGGAGGCAGTTGTTTTGATATATAAAGGTCAAATAAATTATTGCCTGTAGTGCCTGACTAAAATGCAGACATTTTAAATCAAGTTCAACTGGAACGTTGAAGTTCTAACATAAGAAAGTATAATAACTGAACTTTGATGTGTTTACATAAGACAACATATTAAGTGAACATCATTAATGATAAACTTGTTATAACCATTTTTGTGCAATGTTTTCCTGGTGTACAAAAAAATTATGAAGCGTAACAGAGTACAACAGTAACTCGGTGTGAAGGAGGACAAACATATCCTTATGACTGTCTGTGACCTCATGTTAATGGCGGTGATGTGCAGCATCCTGGACCCCGGCTGTGCTCACACCACTGACAGACACAACACACCTGCAACAGCCACTGGACACTCTGGAGCCACTAGACACCCTGGAGCCACTGGACACCCTGGAGCCACTAGACACCCTGGAGCCACTGGACACCCTGGAACTACCGGAGACCCCTAATTAAGTAATGAATTTGTATGTTTAATGGAGTGACGAGGCCTGAGTCCTGCTGACTCACAGCACTAGCTCTGGTCCCCTGCATCACCACACAGGGTATCAGGTTCGCTGAACTCCGAATACTGGTCAGGGTGGTGAGGGCCACTGACTGGGACCTGATCCCAAAATTTTATGGATAAACCCTGACTATATCAGCAGCCAGTGACAAATTTCAGCTCTTGTCCTCTCTGAGTCACTTGTCAATCTGGTGATAATTCTTAACGAATAATGCAACAGTTCACCGGAAGAGTAGAGATGAAACACTTAATAAATCAGACGCATGCGAAACACTTGGCTATCTTTATTATGGATACGTTTCGCCAGTCTGAGGTAGTCAGTCCCTCAGCCTAGAGTGATGTAATCAGTTCATCAGTCTTGATGGAGATCTGCTTCAGGCGGAGGTGAGACGTAACGTGAATTCAGCAGTGTCCTTTGGACGAAGATGAGCCGCCGAACACAGATCAGATTACAAAATCGGAGCACTGTTGGTGAGACGAACCTTGAGTGACAAGAGAAGACTGATTGCAGCAGTAGCGGCGCACCTGAACACTTGTTGCCAGTGGACGTCCCAGCGTGCATAATGATGTCCCACTGAGGAGAAGAGCGAATGTGCACTATCATCCTTTGACATCTTTTCAAGCGCTGTGCACAATTACGTCAGGATCAGGACATCGTCCTGTGTGTCTGACAGTCCTGGCTACATCATTCTCTGTGTCTGACAGTCCTGGCTACATCATTCTCTGTGTCTGACAGTCCTGGCTACATCATTCTCTGTGTCTGACAGTCCTGGCTGCATCATTCTCTGTGCCTGACAGTCCTGGCTACATCATTCTCTGTGCCTGACAGTCCTGGCTGCATCATTCTCTGTGTCTGACAGTCCTGGCTGCATCATTCTCTGTGCCTGACAGTCCTGGCTACATCATTCTCTTTGCCTGACAGTCCTGGCTGCATCATTCTCTGTGCCTGACAGTCCTGGCTACATCATTCTCTGTGTCTGACAGTCCTGGCTACATCATTCTCTGTGTCTGACAGTCCTGGCTACATCATTCTCTGTGTCTGACAGTCCTGGCTGCATCATTCTCTGTGTCTGACAGTCCTGGCTACATCATTCTCTTTGCCTGACAGTCCTGGCTCCATCATTCTCTGTGCCTGACAGTCCTGGCTCCATCATTCTCTGTGTCTGACAGTCCTGGCTACATCATTCTCTGTGTCTGACAGTCCTGGCTGCATCATTCTCTGTGTCTGACAGTCCTGGCTGCATCATTCTCTTTGCCTGACAGTCCTGGCTCCATCATTCTCTGTGCCTGACAGTCCTGGCTCCATCATTCTCTGTGTCTGACAGTCCTGGCTACATCATTTTCTGTGTCTGACAGTCCTGGCTACATCATTCTCTGTGTCTGACAGTCCTGGCTACATCATTCTCTGTGTCTGACAGTACTGGCTACATCATTCTCTGTGTCTGACAGTCCTGGCTACATCATTCTCTGTGCCTGACAGTCCTGGCTCCATCATTCTCTGTGTCTGACAGTCCTGGCTACATCATTCTCTGTGTCTGACAGTCCTGGCTACATCATTCTCTGTGTCTGACAGTCCTGGCTACATCATTCTCTGTGCCTGACAGTCCTGGCTACATCATTCTCTGTGTCTGACAGTCCTGGCTACATCATTCTCTGTGTCTGACAGTCCTGGCTACATCATTCTCTGTGCCTGACAGTCCTGGCTACATCATTCTCTGTGCCTGACAGTCCTGGCTACATCATTCTCTGTGTCTGACAGTCCTGGCTACATCATTCTCTGTGCCTGACAGTCCTGGCTACATCATTCTCTGTATCTGACAGTCCTGGCTACATCATTCTCTGTGCCTGACAGTCCTGGCTCCATCATTCTCTGTGCCTGACAGTCCTGGCTACATCATTCTCTGTGTCTGACAGTCCTGGCTCCATCATTCTCTGTGTCTGACAGTCCTGGCTCCATCATTCTCTGTGCCTGACAGTCCTGGCTACATCATTTTCTGTGTCTGACAGTCCTGGCTACATCATTCTCTTTGCCTGACAGACCTGGCTACATCATTCTCTGTGTCTGACAGTCCTGGCTGCATCATTCTCTGTGTCTGACAGTCCTGGCTACATCATTCTCTGTGCCTGACAGTCCTGGCTACATCATTCTCTGTGTCTGACAGTCCTGGCTACATCATTCTCTGTGTCTGACAGTCCTGGCTACATCATTCTCTGTGCCTGACAGTCCTGGCTGCATCATTCTCTGTGTCTGACAGTCCTGGCTACATCATTCTCTGTGTCTGACAGTCCTGGCTGCATCATTCTCTGTGTCTGACAGTCCTGGCTACATCATTCTCTGTATCTGACAGTCCTGGCTACATCATTCTCTGTGCCTGACAGTCCTGGCTACATCATTCTCTGTGCCTGACAGTCCTGGCTACATCATTCTCTGTGCCTGACAGTCCTGGCTACATCATTCTCTGTGCCTGACAGTCCTGGCTACATCATTCTCTGTGCCTGACAGTCCTGGCTGCATCATTCTCTGTGCCTGACAGTCCTGGCTACATCATTCTCTGTGTCTGACAGTCCTGGCTCCATCATTCTCTGTGCCTGACAGTCCTGGCTACATCATTCTCTGTGTCTGACAGTCCTGGCTACATCATTCTCTTTGCCTGACAGTCCTGGCTACATCATTCTCTGTGTCTGACAGTCCTGGCTACATCATTCTCCGTGTCTGACAGTCCTGGCTCCATCATTCTCTGTGCCTGACAGTCCTGGCTGCATCATTCTCCGTGTCTGACAGTCCTGGCTCCATCATTCTCTGTGCCTGACAGTCCTGGCTACATCATTCTCCGTGTCTGACAGTCCTGGCTACATCATTCTCCGTGTCTGACAGTCCTGGCTACATCATTCTCCGTGTCTGACAGTCCTGGCTGCATCATTCTCCGTGTCTGACAGTCCTGGCTCCATCATTCTCTGTGCCTGACAGTCCTGGCTACATCATTCTCCGTGTCTGACAGTCCTGGCTACATCATTCTCCGTGTCTGACAGTCCTGGCTGCATCATTCTCCGTGTCTGACAGTCCTGGCTCCATCATTCTCTGTGCCTGACAGTCCTGGCTGCATTATTCTCCGTGTCTGACAGTCCTGGCTCCATCATTCTCTGTGCCTGACAGTTCTGGCTACATCATTCTCCGTGTCTGACAGTCCTGGCTACATCATTCTCCGTGTCTGACAGTCCTGGCTCCATCATTCTCTGTGCCTGACAGTCCTGGCTACATCATTCTCTGTGTCTGACAGTCCTGGCTACATCATTCTCCGTGTCTGACAGTCCTGGCTGCATCATTCTCCGTGTCTGACAGTCCTGGCTCCATCATTCTCTGTGTCTGACAGTCCTGGCTACATCATTCTCCGTGTCTGACAGTCCTGGCTCCATCATTCTCTGTGCCTGACAGTCCTGGCTACATCAGTGAGTCACCCAGAAACACTCCAGTCTTGATGCCTTAATTACTGGGTTTCAACTCGAGAGACTACACGAAGCTCTGTATTCGTACATGTATATATCCTGAGATATATACACCTCTTGGTGTATATACACTGAGAGATACACACTTCTCCATGTATATATACTGAAATATACACACACCTAGGTAAAACTTGCGATTTTGGCTTAAATAGCAACACTCTTCTTGCCGAATAAGCCAAACAAAAATTTGTATATGCAATAATTTCGCTGATGTTATGAATTTCGCTGATGTTATGAATGAAAAGAAGTTGGATGTCCTGGCCCTAAGCGAAACAAAGCTGAAGGGGCTACCTGGAGGTTACCTGGAGGTTATTCCGGGGATCAACGCCCCCGCGGCCCGGTCCATGACCAGGCCTCCCGATGGATCAGGGCCTGATCAACTAGGCTGTTACTGCTGGCCGCACGCAGTCCAACGTACGAGCCACAGCCCGGCTGATCCGGCACTGACTTTAGGCATCTGTCCAGCTATCTCTTGAAGGCAGCCAGGGGTTTATTGGCAATTCCCCTAATGCTTGAGGGGAGGCTGTTGAACAGTTTTGGGCCCCGGACACTTATGGTGTTTTCCCTTAGTGTACCAATGGCGCCCCTACTTTTTATTGGGGGCATTTTGCATCGCCTGCCCAGTCTTTTACTTTCGTAGGGAGTGATTTCTGTGTGCAGATTTGGGACCATTCCTTCCAAGATTTTCCAAGTGTAGATTATGATATATCTCTCCCTCCTGCATTCCAACGAGTACAAGTCAAGTGCTTCCAAGCGTTCCCAGTAGTTAAGGTGCTTGACAGAACTTATACGTGCAGTAAAGGATCTCTGTACACTCTCTAGATCTGCGATTTCACCTGCTTTGAATGGAGATGTTAATGTACAGCAGTATTCCAGCCTAAAGAGAGCTAGGGGAGTTTCGGTGGGGGGAAATAAATGGGATTAAATCTGGAGTATCTGAGAGAGTTAGAGCAAAGGAAGGGGTAGCAGTAATGTTGAAGGATCAGTTATGGAAGGAGAAAAGAGAATATGAATGTGTAAATTCAAGAATTATGTGGATTAAAGTAAAGGTTGGATGCGAAAAGTGGGTCATAATAAGCGTGTATGCACCTGGAGAAGAGAGGAATGTAGAGGAGAGAGAGAGATTTTGGGAGATGTTAAGTGAATGTATAGGAGCCTTTGAACCAAGTGAGAGAGTAATTGTGGTAGGGGACCTGAATGCTAAAGTAGGAGAAACTTTTAGAGAGGGTGTGGTAGGTAAGTTTGGGGTGCCAGGTGTAAATGATAATGGGAGCCCTTTGATTGAACTTTGTATAGAAAGGGGTTTAGTTATAGGTAATACATATTTTAAGAAAAAGAGGACAAATAAGTATACAAGATATGATGTAGGGCGAAATGACAGTAGTTTGTTGGATTATGTATTGGTAGATAAAAGACTGTTGAGTAGACTTCAGGATGTACATGTTTATAGAGGGGCCACAGATATATCAGATCACTTTCTAGTTGTAGCTACACTGAGAGTAAAAGGTAGATGGGATACAAGGAGAATAGAAGCATCAGGGAAGAGAGAGGTGAAGGTTTATAAACTAAAAGAGGAGGCAGTTAGGGTAAGATATAAACAGCTATTGGAGGATAGATGGGCTAATGAGAGCATAGGCAATGGGGTCGAAGAAGTATGGGGTAGGTTTAAAAATGTAGTGTTAGAGTGTTCAGCAGAAGTTTGTGGTTACAGGAAAGTGGGTGCGGGAGGGAAGAGGAGCGATTGATGGAATGATGATGTAAAGAGAGTAGTAAGGGAGAAAAAGTTAGCATATGAGAAGTTTTTACAAAGTAGAAGTGATGCAAGGAGGGAAGAGTATATGGAGAAAAAGAGAGAGGTTAAGAGAGTGGCGAAGCAATGTAAAAAGAGAGCAAATGAGAGAGTGGGTGAGATGTTATCAACAAATTTTGTTGAAAATAAGAAAAAGTTTTGGAGTGAGATTAACAAGTTAAGGAAGCCTAGAAAACAAATGGATTTGACAGTTAAAACTAGGAGAGGAGAGTTATTAGATAGAGAGTTAAAAATATGGGGAAGATAGAGGGAATATTTTGAGGAATTGTTAAATGTTGATGAAGATAGGAAAGCTGTGATTTCGTGCAATGGGCAGGGAGGTATAACATCTTGTAGGCGTGAGGAAGAGCCAGTTGTGAGTGTGGGGGAAGTTCGTGAGGCAGTAGATAAAATGAAAGGGGGTAAGGCAGCCGGGATTGATGGGATAAAGATAGAAATGTTAAAAGCAGGTGGGGATATAGTTTTGGAGTGGTTGGTGCAATTATTTAATAAATGTATGGAAGAGGGTAAGGTACCTAGGGATTGGCAGAGAGCATGCATAGTTCCTTTGTATAAAGGCAAAGAGGACAAAAGCGAGTGCAAAAATTATAGGGGGATAAGTCTGTTGAGTATACCTGGTAAAGTGTATGGTGGAGTTGTTATTGAAAGAATTAAGAGTAAGACGGAAAATAGGATAGCAGATGAACAAGGAGGCTTTAGGAAAGGTAGGGGGTGTGTGGACCAGGTGTTTACAGTGAAACATATAAGTGAACAGTATTTAGATAAGGCTAAAGAGGTCTTTGTGGCATTTATGGATTTGAAAAAGACGTATGACAGGGTGGATAGGGGGGCAATGTGGCAGATGTTGCAGGTGTATGGTGTAGGAGGTAGGTTACTGAAAGCAGTGAAGAGTTTTTACGAGGATAGTGAGGCTCAAGTTAGAGTATGTAGGAAAGAGGGAAATTATTTCCCAGTAAAAGTAGGCCTTAGACAAGGATGTGTGATGTCACCGTGGTTGTTTAATATATTTATAGATGGGGTTGTAAGAGAAGTAAATGCGAGGGTCTTGGCAAGAGGCGTGGAGTTAAAAGATAAAGAATCACACATAAAGTGGGAGTTGTCACAGTTGCTCTTTGCTGATGACACTGTGCTCTTGGGAGATTCTGAAGAGAAGTTGCAGAGGTTGGTGGATGAATTTTGTAGGGTATGCAAAAGAAGAAAATTAAAAGTGAATACAGGAAAGAGTAAGGTTATGAGGATAACAAAAAGATTAAGTGATGAAAGATTGGATATCAGATTGGAGGGAGAGAGTATGGAGGAGGTGAATGTATTCAGATATTTGGGAGTGGGCGTGTCAGCGGATGGGCCTATGAAAGATGAGGTGAATCATAGAATTGATGAGGGGAAAAGGGTGAGCGGTGCACTTAGGAGTCTGTGGAGACAAAGAACTTTGTCCTTGGAGGCTAAGAGGGGAATGTATGAGAGTATAGTTTTACCAACGCTCTTATATGGGTGTGAAGCATGGGTGATGAATGTTGCAGTGAGGAGAAGGCTGGAGGCAGTGGAGATGTCATGTCTGAGGGCAATGTGTGGTGTGAATGTAATGCAGAGAATTCGTAGTTTGGAAATTAGGAGGAGGTGTGGGATTACCAAAACTGTTGTCCAGAGGGCTGAGGAAGGGTTGTTGAGGTGGTTCGGACATGTAGAGAGAATGGAGCGAAACAGAGTGACTTCAAGAGTGTATCAGTCTGTAGTGGAAGGAAGGCAGGGTAGGGGTCGGCCTAGGAAAGGTTGGAGGGAGGGGGTAAAGGAGGTTTTGTGTGCGAGGGGCTTGGACTTCCAGCAGGCATACGTGAGCGTGTTTGGTAGGAGTGAATGGAGACAAATGGTTTTTAATACTTGACGTGCTGTTGGAGTGTGAGCAAAGTAACATTTATGAAGGGGTTCAGGGAAACCGGCAGGCCGGACTTGAGTCCTGGAGATGGGAAGTACACGTGCCTGCACTCTGAAGGAGGGGTGTTAATGTTGCAGTTTAAAAACTGTAGTGTAAAGCACCCTTCTGGCAAGACAGTGATGGAGTGAATGATGGTGAAAGTTTTTCTTTTTCGGGCCACCCTGCCTTGGTGGGAATCGGCCAGTGTGATAATAAAAAAAATAAAAATAATTTCGCAAAAATCTTTCTGAGCCTAACGAAAAAATATATTTATTTGTGATTGTTTATTATTAAATAATTGTAAATTTATCTAAAATATATTAAGTGGGATTAGGTTAAATTAAATTGCACTTGTTTTTTAAGGTTGTTTTGCAACAAAATTATTAATTTTTACATTACCATAAATGAAAAAATATATCTTTAAAGGTATAAAATCAAATTTTAGAAAGGACTTAATTTTAAATGAGCTCTTGCTAACTGACCAGTTTTACCTATTCGGCACGATATATATGTATATATATATATATATATATATATATATATATATATATATATATATATATATATATATATATATATAATATCTGGCACCTCTGCCAGAGAGAGGCTGTGGGCATCCTGCTCTGTGATTTTGGTACAATATCGTCTAATCAAGAACACCTACCAGGATTATCATCAACAGGCTGGTGTGTGAATATCTGTAGCTCGTGTTGCAAAGGGCCAGAAGACTCTGCATTTCGTCTCTTCCTTCAGGATCATTCTATCATGCAGGAGGAGCCACATGTCTATGGTGCATCCAACAAAATAAGCAGACTCTTGGATGTCACTACCGCCCGGCTCCGGCTGGGTTACAAGTATCTTTGGCAGGTTAAATCACCACCACCAGATGTAGACCAAACGAAATGTAAACTTTGCCAGATGGATTATTGTCACACCCTGCGTCATTATGTACTGGAGTGCGATAAAATTAATGAATTTAGAAACAACTCACTCAGAAGTGTTCAAGAAATGGCTAAGTATTTTATCCACAGTGGTATATTACAGACCATTCTGGAGAAATACCCTGACTTTGCTAGCTGTAAATAAAGCATTACCACATGTGTGCATGTGTGTGTGTGTGTGTGTGTGTGTGTGTGTGTGTGTGTGTGTGTGTGTGTGTGTGTGAGTATGAGTGTGTGTGTGTATGAGTGTGAGTGTGTGTATGAGTGTGTGTGAGTATGAGTGTGTGTGCGTGTGTGTATGAGTTTGTGTGTGTGTGTGTGTGTGTGTGTTTATGTGTGTGTGTGTATGAATTTGTATGTGTGTGTGTGTGTGTGTGTGTGTGTGTGTGAGAGAGAGAGAGACTCAGCAATCAACATTTGCACCAATAACTCACTACAGTTGTGACCGGGTGTGGAAGTGTGAATTGCTCATTACTCTAAAATTTGTTCATGATTGCAGCCATGTATAAACGTAAGTAACCATTCTTACAGTATTCATTACCTTTGTAACTTGTGAGTTCATTACCTTTGTAACTTGTGAGTTCATTACCTTGTACCTAGTTCAGCCATCAAAACTTTGGAGCCCGGTCCCTGGACCCATTGTGTACCTCTGTAATCTGTAAATACCTTTGTAACTTGTAATGATTGTGACTAGACCTACCTGGAGTTCATTACCTTTGTAAATTGTGAGTTCATTACCTTTGTAAATTGTGAGTTCATTGCCTCTGTGGCTTGCTCAGCTATCAAAACTTTGAGGCCCAGTCCCTGGACCCATTATGTACCTCTGTAATCTTTTGACTACCGCCCACAGGATGGGTATGGGGTGCATAATAAACATATTAAACTAAAACTAACTTCAGGATCAAGAAAAGTGTTGTGTATGTGAATTCAGTGAGGGAATATAACGGTCAATTATGGGTAGGAGAGGCCGGTAAGGGGAGGCCTCATGGAGGAGGAGGAGGCGGAGGTTGAGGGGTAAAACTGTGTTTCCCCCCTTCCCCCTTCCCCAAACAGGCGCACATACACCGTGCTCGTGTTACAACAATGGAGTGTTTGTTCACCGTGTGTATAGTGTATATAGTGTATAGTGCATAGTATGTGCATGATTTGCGCATAGCATGTGTAGTGTATAGCGGTGTGTCGTTTATAGTGGGGGCTGTGCACAGAGCATAGTGGTGTATAGTAACCTGACAGAGCATTGTGGTGTATAGTGGCTTGTCCTGGGAGGGAGTGCCCTACTCCCCCTCATCACACATCTTCCACTCCTCCCTTCCCTCCACAGCCCACCACAAGGACGGGAGACCCCTTTCCTCCCCCCACCACAACCATGAACCACATGCGGTATGTGCCATGCTCCATTTTTCCTTCAGCCTGGGCTTACCACACAGTTTGAGGTATGGCAGATGATGCAGCCAGCCAGCCACAAAGCCAGGGAAACAGTGCACCCAACAATGAAAGAAGAGGCACATGTCAGGTGTGTGGAGAGTTTCGAGCACGCAACAGGGATGGCCTCATTCGTGCACACAATGGGTGTGCAGAGAGCAGCCCACAGCCTCCACAGGCAGGTAACAGTTCCAATGGCACCCTCCTCACTTGCCATAACCTTCTGTTGGTATTCAAATCCACTGCTAGCAGTACCCTATCCCACATCCCTAAAGCGGCTCGCCCATATGCAGCCGGGAAATTCACAGGCCTTCTTAAGCAGGTGAATGGAGGTTCCACCAACTTTGAAGCTCAAGGCACCATCCAAGCATGGTGCAATCTACTCCTGTTCAGCAATGTCTGACTTGCAGTTCCTGAAAGACGAGGCAAACTGCTAACCACGTCATTTATCAAGGCAGTGCACAACTACCCAAGAACGGATAATTGTGTCCCTCTGCCCCATCATAGACAGAGGTAGACCCAAGAAAAGTCCCACTGAAAACGAGAAAATTTGCACACAGATTAGCAAAAAAAATCGAAGAAGGTAAAACAGTGGTAACAACCTGGTTGATCAGGCTCTGATCCACCATGAGGCCTGTTTACAGACCGGGCTGCGGGGTCGTTGATCCCCGGAACTCTCTCCAGGTAAACTCCAGGTAAACTCCAGGCAATCAGAATGATTACAAGTGACAACACTGTAGCCCCCAAAGATGAGACCACGGCCCAAGCACTAAAGAGACAAGTATCCAAACAGGGACACCATAGCCATCAACAACAACCCTGAGGAAGACCTCATCACTGAACAATTAATTTTGCCAGAATCTGAAGTCTATAAGACGATTGTGTCATTCCCAGCAGGATCTGCAGGAGGTTACACTGGAATTCAACCTCAGCACCTCAAAGAGATGGTAAATCCAGTAGTTGGTGCATCTGCATCAATTCTTCTCACAGAGTTAACAACTTTCGTCAAAAACTGCCTGGCTGGGCGAATCCCAAAAGAAATTAAACCTTTCTTTTTTGGAGTCTCACTATGTGCTTTGAAGAAGAAGGATGGGGGAATCAGACCCATTGCAGTTGGAAACACTCTTCGCCATCTCGTTGCCAAAGCAGCAGTAAGAAACATTCGCCTAGAAGCTGCCAGTTTACTCCAGCCACACCAACTGGGTTTTGGGGTCTCTCAAGGTAGTGAAGCTGCAGCTCATGTGGCAAGGGTCTACATTAAGGACCTACCAGAAGACAAGGCTGTAGTAAAACTTGATTTTAGAAATGCCTTTAATATGGTGAAGAGAGATGCTGTCTTGCCAGCCATTTGGGATCAGTTCCCCAGTCTTTCTCCCTTCATTTCAGCCAGCTACAGCAAACCCTCAATTCTTTTGTTTGGAGAACATGAAATTCTCTCATCAAAGGGTGTTCAGCAGGGTGACCCACTCGCTCCATTTCTCTTCTGCTTGGCTGTAAGAGAACAAACTTCCAGCCTATGCAGCGAGCTCAACATCTGGTACCTGGATGATGGCACTCTGGCAGGTATTGAAGAGTCCCTGGTAGGGGACCTACAACTGGTGAAAACACAGGAAGAAGACTTGGGACTCATCATCAATCCCTCCAAGTGTGAAATCATCACAGCGAACCAGGAAACAATCAATGCTGTGCGAAGAATCCTCCCGGAAGTCTCTTCTACCATTCTGTCAAACAGTACCCTCTTTGGAGCACCGCTGGGTCACCAGGCCATCGACACTGTCCTCAAGGACAAATTGAATGACCTGATGAGAATGGAGGAGAGAATAAGCGATCTTGATGCCCATGATGCTCTGTATTTCCTCATAAGGTGTCTTACTATGCCAAGACTCACTTACTTCCTGAGGTGTGCACCCTCTTTCGACAATCCAACACTCGACGAATATGACGCACACCTGAGATCAACCTATAAGAAGGCACTGAACCTGCCACTAGAGGATCAGCAATGGGATCAGGTAACCCTCCCAGTGCGACTGGGAGGTATAGTGGTGCACAAAGCAACGCATGTTGCTTTACCTGCTTTTCTGTCTTCATGTTTGGTTTCCAGTGCATTAGTCAAGAAGATTGTTCCCGAACACTTGAGAGACGTGGTAGGAGCTCAAGACCCCAGGTTTACTGAAGCAGCAATTCAGTGGGACATCCTTACAGACCCCTCCAGTAGACCAGCTCCTCTCAAAGAGCACAAACAGTCCCACTGGGACAAACCGATCATGGAAAAAATTGCCAACACAATGCTCTCCAACGCTTCAGGAAAGGACAAAGCTTGTCTCCTGGCAGTGAAGGCACCACACTCAGGAGATTTCCTGTTAGCTGTTCCCAATTCCTTCCTGGGCACCTGTCTCGACCCACAGGGTATTCAGATTGGTGTTGCTCTTCACCTAGCTGCTCCCATCCTCACTGAACATCGGTGTATTTGCGGTAGGGCGACAGCTGATCAATTCGGACTTCATGGTCTCATGTGTCACACAGCAGAAGGGAAGTATGCCAGACATGAGGAGGTCAATGACATCATAAAGAGAAGCCTCGCCACAGCCTGTTGCCCAGCTCAACGGGAATGCCAAGTGCAGAGGTCTGATGGAAGTCAAAAGTGTCCTGATGGAGCCACTATGCTACCCTGGAAGGATGGAAAGCAGATTGCCTGGGACTACACCTGTGCTGCCACATTGGCAGACACCTACTTGCCATACTCCATAGTGGATGGGGGTGGAGCTGCCAGCCACAGAGAGACCCAGAAGATCTACAAATATGAACACCTTCTCCCTTGCTATAACTTCATCCCAATAGGGTCAGAGACCGTTGGAGCATGGGGCAAGTGTGCTCTAAAGTTCCTCAAAGAGCTGGGTGAAAAGCTCATCATAGAAACCAAGGACCACAGGGCGACCAGCTTCCTCTTTCAGAGACTCAGTGTTGCAATCCAGAGAGGAAATGCCTGCAGCATTCTGGTCACGTGGCCCATGCGTGAGAGTGAGAGAGAGAGAGAGATAATGGAACAGGAAATGCTATAATATTCAACCAGAAAGGTTGAATATTATAGCATTACTAATATTATAATAGTAGCCTAAATGAACATAAGGTGGCAATTGTCAAAAATTTGGTCAGACACAACATAATTATATTGCCAGTGATACAGAAGTCACTGGCAATTAAATATAGAATAGCCATACACGAGAAAACGGGTTCATTTAAAGGGACAAGAAAAATTTGACCATTTAAAGTGGGATGTCTATAAATTATACAAAGGGCTCATTAAAATACTCATTTAAAGGGGAAGGCATCTGTAATTACAAGGAAGACGGCCACAGTTATTCATCCCACATAATTCTGAGGCAAACTCTGGTTCAACCTTCAGAAAAAGCAGGAAAAATAGGCCCTAATTCCTCGGTGAGGCACTACTTTTAAGACAGTCTAATGCCTCAACTAAAAACACATCTAATTTGAGCAACCCATCACTGATATTGTATGATGAATGCTTATCATGCATAATAATTGCCAATTCTATAATCCTTTCAAGCCAGGAAGAACAAGGGAAAATGATTCTTGCTTCCTGCCAGTTTGTTGAGTTGTTACAAGCTCTAATGTGGTTGAAAACTGCGTTCAATCCCTGTGCTATATGTATGAAATAACGACATTGTGATATCCTTACTTTTAGAGGTTTTCCAGTCTGTCCCAAATAGGAGAGACTGCAACCATTGCAACTGATTCTGTAGACACCACCAGCATGCTGCTGGGGTGAATTCTTTATCAGAATGCTTCTAACAGTCCGTGAATTTTTAAAAACTACTTGTATATTAAATCTTTTAAGGGCATTCGGCAGAACAGATAAATTCTCACTGTATGGAAGGACTGGCACATTCTTGGTCTGAGGTGTTATCCTAGGCTCTGTATTATAATAAGTTTTCGAGTCTCCTTCGGCCAGAGATCAGTGTTTGTGTATATTTCGGCTGCTCTTGCGAATTCCTTGCATATGTATGTATATATATGTATATATATATATATATATATATATATATATATATATATATATATATATATATATATATATATATATATATATATATATATATATATATATATATATACATATATATATACTTGAGAGGGCATCCACGTGCGAGTTTTTCCAAATACAAGCAGTCGATCTGTCAATTTTTTGTTTCCATATGTGAGCAAAATTTTCATAAAGGAGCAGACGTCCAGGCAGGTTCCTTGACGCTGGTGAGGGGATCTTGCTCTTTATCTAGGGAACTGTATCTCATTTGTTTGTTGGACTATCTTATTGAAACTTGGGCAATGTATGACGGAAAGATGCTTCTTAACATACACCAAAAATAAAAGAAATCTAAGCATACATAATGGAGTTCACTTCTCAGCAATTAGTCATCCCTTAGCGGTATTTTGGTATGGTTTTTATGGTTGTATTCTCGTTTTTTTTCTCATTTGATAGAATGAAATATATATATGATTTTCATAGCTTTCACGATGAAAAGTACCTTGAAATTGAGCTCAACACAGGAGAAATGTTCGATTTTTTTGGCTATGTTCAAGAGTAAACAAATGACGTCACTGTCCATTCCAATATACAGTCGTGAATGGGTTGACATTATTTATACAATTATTGCAATAAGGCATAATAATATAATACAATAAGAATAATAATATAATACAATAAAAATAATAATAAAATACAATAAGAATAATAATATAATATATATAATAACACATACATATATAATAATAATGAACTACATAATAATAATTATAATAATAGACGGCTTCAAAAGGCCGTCACTAGATGGCAGTGTTTACCACAACAGAGGGAGTGGTTGTGACCGCCTCCACTTGTTACATACTGCCATATTTTATTCATTCTAGAGTATATAGAATGCATTGTTCTGTCTCTGGAGGCGGCACAAGGTTCGTAGGGTCGAGTCCTGGCCTGCCACAGTATGGTAAATGATTTAAAATCACTTGTTTCGTGATTTCATTGATGTATGTATATATATATATATATATATATATATATATATATATATATATATATATATATATATATATATATATATATATATATATATTTATTGTGCCGAATAGGTAAAATTGGTTAATTAGCAAAAACTCATTTAGAATTAAGTCCTTTCCAAAATTTTCTCTCTCGAAAGGCGTAGAATTAGGGAAGATATGATAGAATGTAAATTATGTGATCAGGCATATGGTCACTCTCTTGAACACTATGTGCTTAATTGTCCACTTATTGAGGAATACAGAGACAGACAGTATAATAACCTATGTGACATGTCAAGATATCTTATTAATGAAAATAAGATACCAGATATACTAAGCAAATTTCCTAAATTTGCTTGTAACAGATAAGTGAACTATAGATATGTAGATATAAATCCATATGTATTCCTGTTAACCCTTTGGGGCCTAGTTCCTAGGCCTTTTGTGTATCCATATGCTCTCGCGCTACCGTCCACAGGATGGATATGGGGTGCACAATAAACTAGCCACTTTGGTGGCAAAATCTAATCTAATCTATGATAGAGGTGTATAAATGGAAAACAGGAATAAATAAAGGGGATGTAAATAGCGTGCTGAAAATTTCCAGCCAGGACAGGTCTCGCAGCAATGGTTTCAAGTTGGAAAAATTTAGATTAAGGAAGGATATAGGAAAGCACTGGTTTGGTAATAGAGTTGTGGATGATTGGAACAAACTCCCGAGTACAGTTATTCAGGCTAAAACGTTGTGTAGTTTTAAAAATAGGTTAGATAAATACATGAGTGGGTGTGGTTGGGTGTGAGTTGGACCTGACTAGCTTGTGCTGCTGGGTCTGGTGCAGTGCTCCATCCTTGAGTGGAGGTGACCAGACTGGGTGGGTCATTGGGCTAATCCGAGGGGGGTCATTGGTCTAATCCGGGGGGGGGACGACATGGACCTGCTCCGCATGGGTCAGTAGGCCTGTTGCAGTATTCCTTCTTTCTTATGTTCTTATGCATTTCAAGATATTTTTTTCATTTATGTTAATGTAAAAATAAATAATTTTTCACCAAAAGAACCTTAGAAAACTTACCTAACCTTATTATAATAAGCGCAATTTAATTTAGCCTAATCCAGCTAAATATATTTTATATGTTTACAATAATTTAATAATAAACAAACACAATGATATATATTATTTTCGTCAGGTTCGGAATAATTTTTGCGAAATTAATGAATACACAAATTTTCACTTGCCTTATTCGGCAAGAAGAGCATTGAACCTCCTCCTCTTTTCTGCAGCAGTACAACTCCTGATGATGTTGATTTCAACACGAAACGTCTAGAGCTATCATTCAACTCCCCTTGTGGTTGTTTTGTATATATATGTATATATACTGAGATATACACATCTCTAGGTATCCTCAATTCCTTGGATGAAAAGCCCTTAAGTGGTATCATGGTATTTTAGGGGATCCTCTGAATCCTCAGGGCTCTTTGGGCTCCTCATGGTCTTTCTTCAGTTTTTTGCAGGCTCCTCGGGGTTACTTGGGCTCTTCAAGTCTCCTCAGGACCTTCAACCTTAGGGCTTCTTGGGGTCCTCAATCCTCCTTGGGATCTCATGGCTCATAAGAATTTTCAGAGACCTGTGTAAGTAAGGACTTACACAGGTGAGTACACGTCTAGTGTACTCACCAGCCATGGAGAGGACCTGTGTGAGAACTACCACGTCTCGTGTACTCACCAGCCAGGGAGAGAACCTGTGTGAGAACTACCACGTCTCATGTACTCACCAGCCAGGAAGAGGAACTGTGTGAGTACTACCACGTCTCGTGAACTCACCAGCCAGGGAGAGGAACTGTGTGAGTACTACCACGTCTTATGTACTCACCAGCCAGGAAGAGGAACTGTGTGAGCACTACCACGTCTCGTGTACTCACCAGCTAGGAAGAGGAACTGTGTGAGTACTACCACGTCTCGTGTACTCACCAGCCAGGAAGAGGAACTGTGTGAGTGCTACCACGTCTTGTGTACTCACCAGCCAGGAAGAGGAACTGTGTGAGTACTACCACGTCTCGTGTACTCACCAGCCAGGAAGAGGAACTGTGTGAGAACTACCACGTCTCGTGTACTCACCAGCCAGCGAGAGGAACTGTGTGAGTACTACCACGTCTCGTGTACTCACCAGCCAGGGAGAGGACCTGGATGTTCCTCATAGAGCAGAGGTGCTGCACTCCGAAGTCCCTGACCTGCGTGCACCAGCGCAGGAAGAGTGCAGACAGGGAGAGCATGGTTGAGATGTAACCCACTCCGATGTCTGTTATGTGTACACATCTGCCGGATACAACATGTTGTTATTCCTGTAAACCTTGCAAACATGCGCTAGTCTGTAGCAACAACATACTAGATCAACATTTCCCGCACTCAGTAACAGTCAGTCTGATAACCAGATTCCTAAACTACTGTAATAATGGTCTAAAAGTGACGTGTCTGAGTGCTCAAATTGGCAATCAGGTCACTGGCGATTAGTTTATAATTCAGATACGAAGTATATACACTTTCTATCTTCCTTTCACACTGTTGTCAGGACTTTATCAGGAGCTTTGCAATATGACAAGAATAATATGGACAGCTCAGAGGTAGCCTGGTTATGTGCAGCTTCGACTGTGACACATTCTGGAAAAGAAGGAAGAGGACAGAGACACCTGAGTGCCACACTGCCTCGTCCCTGGAATGTTGGAAGGAGGGAACAGAGGCACCTGAGTGCCACACTGACTCGTTCCTGAAAAGATGGAAGGAGGGAACAGAGACACCTGAGTGCCACACTGTCTCGTCCATGGAAAGATGGAAGGAGGGAACAGAGGCACCTGAGTGCCACACTGTCTCGTCATGGAAAGAAGGGAGGAAACAGAGGCACCTGAGTGCCACACTGTCTCGTCCCTGGAAAGAAGGGAGGGAACAGAGGCACCTGAGTGCCACACTGTCACGTCCATGGAAAGATGGAAGGAGTGAACAGAGGCACCTGAGTGCCACACTGTCTCGTTCCTGGAAAGATGGAAGGAGGGAACAGAGGCACCTGAGTGCCACACTGTCTAGTCCCTGGAAAGATGGAAGGAGGGAACAGAGGCACCTGAGTGCCACACTGTCTCGTCATGGAAAGAAGGGAGGGAACAGAGGCACCTGAGTGCCACACTGTCTCGTCATGTGGCACCTGAGTGCCACACTGTCTCGTCCCTGGAAAGAAGGGAGGGAACAGAGGCACCTGAGTGCCACACTGTCTCGTCATGGAAAGAAGGGAGGAAATAAAGGCACCTGAGTGCCACACTGTCTCGTCCCTGGAAAGAAGGGAGGGAACAGAGGCACCTGAGTGCCACACTGTCTCGTTCCTAGAAAGAAGGGAGGAAACAGAGGTACCTGAGTGCCACACTGTCTCGTTCCTAGAAAGAAGGGAGGAAACAGAGGCGCCTGAGTGCCACACTGTCTCGTTCCTAGAAAGAAGGGAGGAAACAGAGGTACCTGAGTGCCACACTGTCTCGTCCATGGAAAGATGGAAGGAGGGAACAGAGGCACCTGAGTGCCACACTGTCTCGTCCATGGAAAGATGGAAGGAGGGAACAGAGGCACCTGAGTGCCACACTGTCTCGTCCATGGAAAGATGGAAGGAGGGAACAGAGGCACCTGAGTGCCACACTGTCTCGTCCCTGGATAGAAGGGAGGAGGGAACAGAGGCACCTAGAAATGAAAGATGGAAGGAAACAGAGGTACCTGAGTGCCACACTGTCTCGTCCATGGAAAGATGGAAGGAGGGAACAGAGGCACCTGAGTGCCACACTGTCTCGTCCCTGGAAAGATGGAAGGAGGGAACAGAGGCACCTGAGTACCACACTGTCTCGTCCCTGGATAGAAGGGAGGGAACAGAGGCACCTGAGTGCCACACTGTCTCGTCCCAGGAAAGAAGGAAGGGAGGGAACAGAGGCACCTGAGTGCCACACTGTCTCGTTCCTGGAAAGATGGAAGGAGGGAACAGAGGCACCTGAGTGCCACACTGTCTCGTTCCTGGAAAGAAGGGAGGAAACAGAGGCACCTGAGTGCCACACTGTCTCGTCCATGGAAAGATGGAAGGAGAGAACAGAGGCACCTGAGTGCCACACCGTCTCGTCATGGAAAGAAGGGAGGAAACAGAGGCACCTGAGTGCCACATTGTCTCGTCCTTCGAAAGATGGAAGGAGGGAACAGAGGCACCTGAGTGCCACACTGTCCCGTCCCTGGAAATGTGGAAGGAAGTGGACAGAGGCACCTCAGTGCTACATTGTCTTGTCCCTGGAAAGAAGGGAGAGTGCAGAGGCATCTCAGTGCCGTACTCTCTCGTCCCTCGAAAGATGGAAGGGAGGGAACAAAGGCTTCTCAGTGCCACACTGCCTCGTCCCAGGAAAGAAGGAATGGAGGGAACAGAGGCATCTCAGTGCCACGCTGTCTCGTCCCAGGAAAGAAAGAAG
This sequence comes from Cherax quadricarinatus, assembly GCF_038502225.1. Taxonomy (NCBI): domain Eukaryota; kingdom Metazoa; phylum Arthropoda; class Malacostraca; order Decapoda; family Parastacidae; genus Cherax; species Cherax quadricarinatus. The sequence continues at coordinate 38,100,757 of NC_091293.1, read as the reverse complement.
GGAGGAAACAGAGGCATCTCAGTGCCACACTGTCTCGTCCCAGGAAAGAAGGAAGGGAGGGAACAGAGGCACCTGTGCCACACTGTCTCGTTCCTGGAAAGAAGGAATGGAGGGAACAGAGGCATCTCAGTGCCACGCTGTCTCGTCCCAGAAAAGAAGGAAGGGAGGGAACAGAGGCATCTCAGTGCCACACTGCCTCGTCCCAGGAAAGAAAGAAGGGAGGAAACAGAGGTATCTCAGTGCCACACTGTCTCGTCCCAGGAAAGAAGGAAGGGAGGGAACAGAGGCACCTGTGCCACACTGTCTCGTTCCTGGAAAGATGGAAGGAGGGAACAGAGACACCTGAGTGCCACACTCTCTCGTTCCTGGAAAGATGGAAGGAGGGAACAGAGGCACCTGAGTGCCACACTGTCTCGTCCTTCGAAAGATGGAGGGAGGGAACAGAGACATCTCAGTGCCACACTGTCTCGTCCCAGGAAAGAAAGAAGGGAGGAAACAGAGGCATCTCAGTGCCACACTGTCTCGTCCCAGGAAAGAAGGAAGGGAGGGAACAGAGGCATCTCAGTGCCACACTGCCTCGTCCCAGGAAAGAAAGAAGGGAGGAAACAGAGGCACCTGAGTGCCACACTGTCTCGTCTCACTCCAAGGACAGTTGTCAAGAAAAGTTTTTAAGAATAAATAGAAACTGCTGTTAACTCCACAAGTTGAGCTAAATTGGCCAACCGTCACTTGTAACAATAACACAAAGTACGTAACATAAAAACTAACATCTCCTGAATCTGGAACATTGCTCACAAGTCCAGAGATGTTTTCTAGAAAGACTGAATCTATACACGAGTTGCAACATTGCGTTAGAAATTTAGAGAGAACGTTTTAATATAAACATTAAAAAATATTACATTGTTGCCGGACCAACACAAATCAGTGTCATCATAAAGGAACCGGCTAGTGAAACATGCTAAGTTATGCGGAGGATATTAATAAAGTTAGAAGCTATTTTAACGTGAAAGTGACTATAAATGAAACGTAAGTCAGGACACACTTCCATCATACATAACACACATACACACACACACACACACACACACACACACACACACACACACACACACACACACACACACACACACACACACACACACACACACACACACAAGAAGGGCTCATGCGAGCAGGGCAAAGCTACTGATCATGGGTGACTTCAACCACAAGGAAATCGATTGGGAGAACTTGGAGCCACATGGGGGCCAAGAAACGTGGAGAGCTAAGATGATGGAGGTGGTACTGGAAAACTTCATGTACCAACATCCGTAAGGGACACTACCAGAGAGAGAGGAGAGGATGAACCAGCAAGACTGGACCTAGTATTCACCGTGAGTAGTGTAGATATTGAGGACATCACATATGAAAGACCCCTTGGGGCCAGCGATCATGTGGTTTTAAGATTTGATTACACAGTAGAGTTACAAGTGGATGGATGAACAGGAAGAGCAGGACGAATGAAGCCAAACTACAAGAAGGGGTACTATGCAGGAGTGGATAACTTCCTGAACGGGGTCGGGGTTCAGTCGGACAGAGAACTGGCAGGGAAGTCAGTAAACGAGATGATGGAGTATGTGACAACAATATGCAAGGAAGCTGAGGAGAGGTTTGTACCCAAGGGTAACAGAAATAATGAAAAATCCAGGATGAGCCCATGGTTCACCCATAGGTGCAGGGAAGCAAAAACCAAGTGTGCTATGGAATGGAAGAAATACTGAAGGCAAAGGACCCAGGAGAATAAGGAGAGCAGTCATAAAGCCAGAAATGATTATGCACAGGTAAGAAGGGAGGCCCAACGACAATATAAAAATGATACAGCAGCGAAAACCAAATCTGACCCAAAGCTGTTGTATGGCCACATCAGGAGGAAAACAACAGTGAAGGACCAGGTAATTAGGCTAAGGATAGAAGGAGCGGAGGTCACAAAAAACGACGGCGATGTGAGGAACTCAACATGAGATTCAAAGAAGTGTTCACAGAGGAGACAGAAGGACCTCCAGAAAGGCAGAGAGGTGGGGTACACCATCAAGTGTTGGACACAATGCATACAGCCGTGGAGGAAGTGAAGAGGCTGTTAAACGAACTAGATGCCTCAAAGGCGATAGGGCCGGACAACATCTCTTCATGGGTCCTGAGAGAGGGAGGAGAGGTGCTTTGTGTACCACTAACAACTATCTTTAACACATCTATCGAAACAGGACGACTACCGGAAGTATGGGAGACAGCAAATGTAGTCCCAATTTTTAAAAAAGGAATACATACATGAAGCATTAAACTACAGACTAGATTACCGGAAGAGTGATGGAACACCTAGAAAGGAATGAGCTTATCAATGACAACCAGCACGGTTTCAGGGACGGGAAATCCTGTGTCACAAATCTACTGGAGTTCTATGACAGGGTGATGGCAGTAAGACGATGTAGTGGAGGGAGGATCCATTCATAGCTTTAAGTAGAGGTATGCTAAAGCTCATGGAACAGGGAGAGTTACCTAGTAGTGACCAGTGAAGAGGCGGGCCAGGAGCGGTGAATCGACCCCTGCAACCACAACTAGATGAGTACAATTAGGTGAGTACACACACACACACACACACACACACACGTCAAGAAGTTAGAGAAAGTACAAAGGTTTGCAACAAGGCTAGTCCCAGAGCTCAAGGGAATGTCGTACGAGGAAAGGTTAAGGGAAATCGGACTGACGACACTGGAGGACAGAAGGTTCAGGGGAGACATGATAACGACATACAAGATACTGCGGGGAATAGACAAGGTGGACAGAGATAGAATGTTCCAGAGAGGGGACACAAGGACAAGGGGTCACAACTGGAAGCTGAAGACTCAGACGAGTCACAGGGACGTTAGGAAGTATTTCTTCAGTCATAGAGTTGTCAGGAAGTGGAATAGCCTAGCAAGTGAAGTAGTGGAGGCAGGAACCATACATAGTTTTAAGAAGAGGTATGATACAGCTCAGGAAGCAGAGAGGGGACCTAGTAGCGATCAGTGAAGAGGCGGGGCCAGGAGCTGAGTCTTGACCCCTGCAACCACAATTAGGTGAGTACAATTAGGTGAGTACACACACACACACACACACACACACACACACACACACACACACACATACACACACACACACACACACACAGACCAGTGTCACTGACATGTATAGTATGCAAAGTCATGGAGAAGTTTATCAGGAGAAGAGTGGTGGAACACCTAGAAAGGAATGATCTCATCAACAGCAGCCAACATGGTTTCAGGGATGGGAAATCCTGTGTCACAAACCTACTGGAGTTCTATGACATGGTGACAGCAGTAAGACAAGAGAGAGAGGGGTGGGTAGATTGCATTTTCTTGGACTGTAAGAAGGCGTTTGACACAGTTCCACACAAGGACCAAGCAGGGATAACAGGAGAGGCACTACAATGGATCAGGGAATACTTGTCAGGAAGACAGCAGCGAGTCATGGTACGTGGCGAGGTGTCAGAGTGGGCACCTGTGACCAGCGGGGTCCCATAGAGGTCTGTCCTAGGACCAGTGCTGTTTCTAGTATTTGTGAACGACATGACGAAAGGAATAGACTCCGAAGTGTCCCTGTTTGCAGATGACGTGAAGTTGATGAGAAAAATTCATTCGATCGAAGACCAGGCAGAACTACAAAGGGATCTGGACAGGCTGCAGATCTGGTCCAGCAATTGGCTCCTGGAGTTCAACCCCGCCAAGTGCAAAGTCTTGAAGATTGGGGAAGGGCAAAGAAGACCACAGACGGAATACAGTCTAGGGGGCCAGAGACTGCAAACCTCACTCAAGGAAAAAGATCTTGAGGTGAGTATAACACCAGGCACATCTCCTGAAGCGCACATCAACCAAATAACTGCTGCAGCATATGGGCGCCTAGCAAACCTCAGAACAGCATTCCGACATCTTAATAAGGAATCGTTCAGGACCTTGTACACCGTGTACGTTAGGCCCATATTGGAGTATGCGGCACCAGTTTGGAACCCACACCTAGCCAAGCACGTTGATAAATTAGACACATGTGCAACTCTTGGGTATCTTTATTGAGGAAACGTTTCGCCACACAGTGGCTTCATCAGTCCATACAAAGGAGAATCTTGAAGAACAGGAGGAGAATGAGGTAATCAGTCCCTCAACCTTGAGTCGATGTGGTCAGTCCATCAATCTTGAATAGAATAGCCAAGCACGTAAAGAAACTAGAGAAAGTGCAAAGGTTTGCAATAAGACAAGTCCCAGAGCTAAGAGGTATGTCCTACGAGGAGAGGTTAAGGGAAATCAACCTGACGACACTGGAGGACAGGAGAGATAGGGGGGACATGATAACGACATACAAAATACTGAGAGGAATTGACAAGGTGGACAAAGACAGGATGTTCCAGAGATGGGACACAGCAACAAGGGGACACAGTTGGAAGTTGAAGACACAGATGAATCACAGGGATGTTAGGAAGTACTTCTTCAGACACAGAGTAATCAGGAAATGGAATAGTTTGGGAAGCGATGTAGTGGAGGCAGGATCCATGTATAGCTTTAAGCAGAGGTATGATAAAGCTCATGGTTCAGGGAGAGTGACCTAGTAGCGACCAATGAAGAGGCGGGGCCAGGAGCTTGGACTCGACCCCTGCAACCTCAACTAGGTCAACTAGGTGAGTACACACACACGCACACACACACACACACACACGTACACAGGAAGTGGAATAGCCTAGCAAGTGAAGTAGTGGGGGCAGGAACCATGCATAGTTTTAAGAAGATGTATGACAAAGCTCAGGAAGCAGAGAGGGAGAGGACCTAGTAGCGATCAGTGAAGAGGCGGGGCCAGGAGCTGAGTCTCGACCCCTGCAACCACAATTAGGTGAGTACAATTAGGTGAGCACACACACACACACACACACACACA
>NC_091293.1:38040801-38093301 GCF_038502225.1 Cherax quadricarinatus | reverse complement strand
AGCTGTTACAGACAAGTGAAGCTTACCTAGATGAAGTAAGCTGTTACAGACAAGTGAAGCTTTCCTAGATGAAGTAAGCTGTTACACAAGTGAAGCTTACCTAGATGAAGTAAGCTGTTACAGACAAGTGAAGCTTACCTAGATGAAGTAAGCTGTTACACAAGTGAAGCTTACCTAGATGAAGTAAGCTGTTACACAAGTGAAGCTTACCTAGATGAAGTAAGCTGTTACAGACAAGTGAAGCTTACCTAGATGAACCCCTCACGGGAAGTTTCTTGACGCTGATGAGGGGCTACCAATGCAAATTGCCAATTAGCTTCCACGAAGATATACCAACAATATAAACCTACTAGGGAAATTAGAGACACTTTAAGAAATTATCAAGCAGAATGTGGAAGGCATCTTCAAACGCGACAACCACCAGCAGCTACACTGCACCGATTAAGGCACGAATTAATTAACATGATTAGTCAACACAAACGAGACATATGGAAATTTCTAGTTCTTCAAGCTAATCAATATAAACGTGAACCAGCAAAATTTTGGAGTAAGATCCGACAACTTTTAGGGGCAAAGCACAAGGCTCCTAACTACCTAGTTCATACCTTCACTGATGAGGATGAAGAAGATGTTGAAATTAAACTTGACGATCCACAGGACCAGGCTAATTTGATGGGTGATGTATGGGAGAAAATTCTCTCTCACAATAATAGTCGTCAATTTAATAATAATCATTATCAGTTAGTAAATGAATGGAGAGATGAAAACTTGGATGATCTACAACCACTACCTACCATCGATACTTCAACTCTTGAAGATACCCACCCGCTTACTAGACCTATTACATTATTAGAGATAAGTCAGGTTATTGGAAGAATGAGAAATAGAGCCCCTGGCCTCTCTGGAATAACAATGAAACAAATAAAGTACCTACCTAGAAATTGCAAACAGTCCTTGGTAAATATATTTAATGCCATCTTGGCCTCAGGACATTTTCCAGTTGTTTTTAAGACTGCTAGAATGATCTTTCTTGCTAAGCCCAATAAAGACATCCACCAACCTGGGAACTATAGACCTATATCTTTACTTGAAGTCACTGGAAAAGTTCTTGAGAAAGTCATTTCCAACAGATTGAATTACTATATGGAGTTTAATCACTTGTTTACTGAAAAACAATTTGGCTTTAGAACACATAGAGGTACCAATCATGCAATAAATGTTATTTTTGACACTAGCAAGTCTAAAACAGCAGGGCAATCTTGCCTTAATTGCCACCAGAGATGTTCATAAAGCTTTTGATAGCTTATGGCATGATGGCCTTATATACAAACTCATTGACCTACCAGACCATAACTGGACTTTTCTCAGAGTAATTTATAATTTCTTAACTCAAAGAAAAATCATTCCCACCTTTCATGGCAAGTCGACAGAACCTTTTATACCGACGGCTGGTGTCCCACAAGGTTCTTGTCTCAGTCCACTTCTGTTTAACATTTATGTGAATGACCTTCCTCAACCAGAGTTTAATGACACAATTGTGACACAGTTTGCAGATGATGTTATTCATGTCGTCTCATCAACTCCAGTAACAGGAAAATACAAGTATGAGAGAGTCATAGAAAAAATGAATATTGAACTTCGTCGAACATCTAATTGGGAGAAGAAATGGAGAATTACGACTAATCCTGACAAGGTCCTTGTTAGCACGATAGGATGTTTTGCATCAACCATTGAAGATAAAGGGGGTATCTCCATCAGAGGTACACCTGTAGCCATTAGAAACCCTAACAAGATCTTGGGATATGAAATAGACAGGCTGCTCCACTCAACATCTCATGTAACTAAAAAGATCAACACAGCCAAAGCCGGTCTTAGCAGACTCTTTCGATTCAATCAAGCCCCTCAACATGTCAAAAAACATCTGTATAAAATGATAATAAGACCTATACTTGAATACCCTTGTGTCCCAATATCATTAACAACAAAGACCAACATGCTACGGTTACAAAGGGTCCAGAATAGAGCTCTTCGATTTATTACCAATACCAGGAGGAGAGACAGAGTTAAAATGGCAGATTTACACACACAACAAGATATCACTGCCATAAATGTACGCCTTGACACCCTAAAAAAGAAACAACTTTATACAATGCAAGAACTATACATGCCAGATAGAGAACATCCTATACAAGTGATAAATACCACCGATTACACCATCAATACTCCACCTCACAGGACTCAAAGAATGACTCTCCCACAGAGGGTTCGTCGTTTTATTCATAAAGATGATTACCCTCGACCCATGATTTTGAGCAACTTACCTGACGAAGAAGATTGGATACTACCAGAACCCTTCTATGTATACTGAAAAAACCATCGCCCCCAATTAGGGAGACATCTTAAATAACTTTCTAACGTAAAATTATGCTATTGACTATTGTTGGACACCACCATTAAGAAGCTATTGTCACGAGCTCATAAACTGGCCAGAAAATATTGCCTTTCCTGTCGTATGAATATCCGTTGTGCAATCGCGAAAAAAAAAAAAAAAAAAACAAACAAAAAAAAAAAAAAAAAAAAAAAAAGCAATTGCAACTTGTATAATTACAACCAATTCAGAGTCATGTACTTATATACCTATTATATTTATGTGACTCTGATGGGTTAGTATTATACCTCTTAAAAAATAATCTTATCAATTCAAATACACTTTTTAAATTACACCAAAGTGGTTGGGCCACTTACCTTTTATATCCTACCTCTCCCCCCCCCTCCAACCCTCTTCCAATATTTCCATCCTTACCCATCCTTCTTCCTTCCCCATCTTACCAAAGCTCTGGTCATTAGAAGCGAAGAAGCGATGAGGGGCTCTTGATCTAGGGAACTGGATCTGTGCTCCAGTTCCCTGAATTAAGCCTGAATACCTTCCATCCCCCCCATCGCACAGGCGCTGTATAATCCTACGGGTTTAGCGCTCCCCCATGATTATATATATTATTAATACTTCACGTAGATGACGTGAACTGTTACTGATAATAGAAGCATATCATTACTAGTGAATTACAAAGACAACTGCCCATAACCCTCTACTCCAGCTGCCACTCCAGCTGCCAGTAGAGTGGTCACTCCAGCTGCCAGGAGACTGGTCACTCCAGCTGCCAGGAGAGTGGTCACTCCAGCTGCCAGTAGAGTGGTCACTCCAGCTGCCACTCCAGCTGCCAGTAGAGTGGTCACTCCAGCTGCCAGTAGAGTGGTCACTCCAGCTGCCAGGAGAGTGGTCACTCCAGCTGCCAGTAGAGTGGTCACTCCAGCTGCCAGGAGAGTGGTCACTCCAGCTGCCAGTAGAGTGGTCACTCCAGCTGCCAGGAGAGTGGTCACTCCAGCTGCCAGTAGAGTGGTCACTCCAGCTGCCAGGAGAGTGGTCACTCCAGCTGCCAGTAGAGTGGTCACTCCAGCTGCCAGGAGAGTGGTCACTCCAGCTGCCAGTAGAGTGGTCACTCCAGCTGCCAGGAGAGTGGTCACTCCAGCTGCCAGGAGAGTGGTCACTCCAGCTGCCAGTAGAGTGGTCACTCCAGCTGCCAGGAGAGTGGTCACTCCAGCTGCCAGGAGAGTGGTCACTCCAGCTGCCAGTAGAGTGGTCACTCCAGCTGCCAGTAGAGTGGTCACTCCAGCTGCCAGGAGAGTGGTCACTCCAGCTGCCAGGAGAGTGGTCACTCCAGCTGCCAGTAGAGTGGTCACTCCAGCTGCCAGTAGAGTGGTCACTCCAGCTGCCAGGAGAGTGGTCACTCCAGCTGCCAGGAGAGTGGTCACTCCAGCTGCCAGTAGAGTGGTCACTCCAGCTGCCAGTAGAGTGGTCACTCCAGCTGCCAGTAGAGTGGTCACTCCAGCTGCCAGGAGAGTGGTCACTCCAGCTGCCAGTAGAGTGGTCACTCCAGCTGCCAGGAGAGTGGTCAATCCAGCTGCCAGTAGAGTGGTCACTCCAGCTGCCAGTAGAGTGGTCACTCCAGCTGCCAGTAGAGTGGTCACTCCAGCTGCCAGTAGAGTGGTCACTCCAGCTGCCAGTAGAGTGGTCACTCCAGCTGCCAGTAGAGTGGTCACTCCAGCTGCCAGGAGAGTGGTCACTCCAGCTGCCAGGAGAGTGGTCACTCCAGCTGCCAGGAGAGTGGTCACTCCAGCTGCCAGTAGAGTGGTCACTCCAGCTGCCAGGAGAGTGGTCACTCCAGCTGCCAGTAGAGTGGTCACTCCAGCTGCCAGTAGAGTGGTCACTCCAGCTGCCAGTAGAGTGGTCACTCCAGCTGCCAGTAGAGTGGTCACTCCAGCTGCCAGTAGAGTGGTCACTCCAGCTGCCAGTAGAGTGGTCACTCCAGCTGCCAGTAGAGTGGTCACTCCAGCTGCCAGTAGAGTGGTCACTCCAGCTGCCAGTAGAGTGGTCACTCCAGCTGCCACTTCACCTACCATTTCAGCTGCCACTCCACCTACCATTTCAGCTGCCACTCCAGCTACCACTACAGCTGCCACTCCAGTTGCCACTCCAGCTGCCACTCCAGCTGCCACTCCAGCTGCCACTCCAGCTGCCACTCCACCTGCCACTCCAGCTACAACTCCAGCTGCCACTCCAGCTGCCACTCCAGCTACCACTCCAGCTGCCACTCCAGCTACCACTCCAGCTACCACTCCAGCTGCCACTCCAGCTGCAACTCCAACTGCCACTCCAGCTGCCACTCCAGCTACCACTCCAGCTATCACTCCAGCTACCACTCCAGCTGTCTCTCCAGCTGCCACTCCAGCTGCTCCAGCTGCCAATCCAGCTATCACTACAGCTATCAGTCCAGCTCCCACTCCAGCTACCACTCCAGCTGCCACTCCAACTACCACTCCAGCTGCCACTCCAGCTACCACTCCAGCTGTCACTCCAGCTGCCACTCCAGCTGCCACTCCAGCTGCCACTCCAGCTACCACTCCAGCTATCACTCCAGCTACCACTCCAGCTGTCTCTCCAGCTGCCACTCCAGCTGCCACTCCAGCTACCACTGCAGCTGCCACTGCAGCTGCCACTCCAGCTAGCACTCCAGCTACCACTCCAGCTACCACTCCAACTGCCTCTCCAGCTGCCACTCCAGCTGCCACTCCAGCTAACACTCCAGCTGCCACTCCAGCTAACACTCCAGCTGCCATTCCAGCTGCCACTCCAGCTGCCACTCCAGCTACCACTGCAGCTGCCACTGCAGCTGCCACTTCAGCTAGCACTCCAGCTGCCACTCCAGCTACCACTCCAACTGCCTCTCCAGCTGCCACTCCAGCTGCCACTTTAGCTAACACTCCAGCTGCCACTCCAGCTAACACTCCAGCTGCCATTCCAGCTGCCACTCCAGCTGCCACTCCAGCTACCACTCCAGCTACCACTCCAGCTGCCACTCCAGCTGCCACTCCAGCTCCACTCCAGCTGTCATGCGTGGGGTTAGAAACGTGGATTGGGTAAGAACACTCACATAGGCTGATTAGTACGTATAATTATAACGGAAAATATGGAAAGTACAGGCCCGCCCTGCCTCTCTGCACTCTATCTTAAAACTGACTCACCAGTGAAGCCTAGGGGCGAGCAGCATTCAAAAACTTGCTATAGTCAGCAGCAACATGAATAGCAGTCAGTGATTCACGCAGACGGTTGGTAGTGATTCATACTACTGGTAACTGGTTACTGGTAACTGGTACTGCTGGGAACTGATACTACTGAGAGCTCGGTGATGCTAATGTATGTCGTCCCGACATACAGCTAATACAAACAAAAGACGGCAGGCGTATGGCTTGGGCTGATTCTATACAGTGACAAAGTACACAACAATTGAACATTGTAACATACATATGGAGAATATTGGAATGGAAGCTAATGTAATTTACTGTAATGAAACTTACTGTAATGCATTACAAGGTATGATATAGCACAACTCACAGAATGAACTCAACATTGGGATTACACAATAAAAGTGATAAAAAAAAATTTGATTGATCGATCAGTATTCATGTGGTCTACGGATTCTGATTATTAATAGTTAAATGATTTAGATACTGTCTTTGCAGTCTTATCTGCTATAGGTAATAAATCACAGTATCTGATGAAATGATCTACCATAACACACAGATATTGGTTGCCTTGGAGTGAACATTGGAAATTAGTTAACAGATCTAGCGCAACTCTTTCCATGGTTCACTAGTAGTTGGATACACCTGGATTGGATTAGGACCATTAACATTACCTTTATGTTGCATGCAGACACTGCATTTCTTAACATACTCAGAAATATCCATTGCCATACAGGGCCAAAAGTATTTCAATCTGGCTTGTTTTACTGAATGATCCATACCAGGGTGCACAACACCTGGTACATCGTGAACTAGCTGTAAGGCTACATATACTAGTGGCTGTGAAATTACTAACTGGTATACCCTTTTGCTAAGAGTACCCATTTGATACAGTAAGTCTTGGTTCATGACAAAGTCACTGATGGGTTCTGGTGGCTTCACAGTCAGAAGATCTTCCTGGAGCAGGAATCATATCACACCAGACCACATGGGATCTGTTCTTTGAGCATTCTTTACGTCCTCGGCAGTAAATGGAGGGTCTGCAGTTACTATACTAAAATGTTGCAATAAAGCATATGCGACTACATTTGACTTGCCAGGTAAGTGTTCTAAGGTAGGATTGAACTCTTGGATAGTCTAGGTCCATCTGGCTAGCCTTCCAGTAGGTTGTTTGTTCTGGAATAAAGGTATCAGTGGAGCATGGTCTGTCAAGACATGAACAGAGTACTGATAATTAATGTCTCAGAAGTGCTTTAAAGACCATACTATTGCTAAAACTTCTTGCTCAGTTACTGTGTAATTACGTTCAGCCTTCGTAAGGACTTGGCTAGCAAATGCATCTGCGTTGTACTTGCCACCAGTCTTCTGAGCTAGTACGGCACCTATGCCAATTGAACTAGCATCAGTTGTCAGATAGAAGGGCTTAGAAAAATCTGGAAATTTCAAAATTGGAGCAGATGTTAGCTTTTCTTTTAGAGTTGGAATGCTCTTTCTTGATGGAAGGTCCAAACGAAAGGAGCATCTTTCTGAAGCAACTCAGTTAGAGGAGCTGCTATGGAAGAAATATTGGCAATGAAAGATCTATAAAAACCTGCTAAGCCCACAAAGGATCTTACAGCATCAGCAGATTTGGGAGATGGAAAATTTAGTGCTGTAGTTACTTTACTTTGGTCAGTCATAACCCCTCTAGGAGTGACTACATGACCAAGAAACTTGATTTCTGATCTGAAAAGTTGACATTTAGACAGTTTGATCTTTAAATTGGCTTATTCAAGCTTACCAAGTACTACATCAAGTCTTTTCAAGTGTGTATCCACGTCTTTAGACATGACGATTACATCATCTAAGTACACCATAAGTGCATTACCTATTAGACCTCTAAAGATATTAGTCATAAGCCTTGAGAATGTGATAGGGGAGGATCGTAACCCAAAGGCCATGCAGAAGAAGTGATAATGACCTGTAGGAGTGGAGAATGCAGTTAGCTCTTGGCTGTCCTCGTGAAGAGGGACTTGCCAAAACCCTTGTAACAAGTCCAGGGTCGAAAAGACTGTTATCTCCCATGTTACATAAAAGATCACCAAGTACAGGAAGTGGAAAGCAATCTGGAATAGTTTTCGCATTTAACTTCCTAAAGTCAATCACTGGGCAGCAAGTACCATCCTTCTTAGGTACTAGGATCAAGGGTGCATTCCAGGTGAATTACTAGGTGCAATAACTCCATCATCAAGCATTTGATTGATCAATTCTTCTGTGACAGCAACTTGTGAATGAGGCATTCTGTACACAGGTATATAGATAGGTCTAGTTCCAGGCTCAAGTGGGATACGATTGGACAGTAAGTTCGTTATACCCATCTTCTCACCTGGTGAGGCAACAGCTTTACAACATTTGTTCAACAGAGTCAACAAACGCTTGACCTCGTCTGGGAAGTCAGTAGGAGCTAGGTCTTTCTCCTCAACTGGTGGAATGGATTGATCCAGTGAAGTGGATGAGGTCTCCCCGGTAGAAATAGCACCAACCCACTGGTCAGGTGACAACTCATCCTCTACCTGAACAGGGTAAGGATAGTGAACAAGGTCAACAAGATTGGTATTTGCTCTGAGATGAACACTGTGACCAGAAGTGTTAGCTAGGAAGAAATGGATCTTACTATCTCTTACAACATGTAAGGATGGCTCAACAAATAAACCCTTTACTTTGCAGGAATCACTGCCAACTAGGATGTTATCACCATCTGGAACACTAGGAACAACAACAGACACTAGTGAGGGCACTAGCTGCGACAGAAACGTCTTTCTGCAGACGGCATGTGACATCAACAAGAGATGGCATTACTAGTTTCAGGTAATCGTTTTCCGACAAGGCGTCCTCTGTGGAGAAACTACTACTTGAACTAGCAGACATTGCAAGGATAGGCTCAGCACTCAAGGTAGTCAGAGCATCCTCGGACACTTGAGGTAACTGGATACTATCTTGCAAGCCTGAAGTTGTAGGTGGAACACAGACAGGAGTGACAAGATCACCAGTGCCTGACCACTTGGGTACGCTACTGGAAAATGCACTGGCTGGTAAGGACTTAATCCGAACGTTGTACTCTGTGGCAGTATAGCAGAGTTTGGATCCAAGCTGGTAACCCCAAAATGGTACGATAAAGTCATCAATTTGGGCATGCCATCAGTAAGGGTCGAGCACAATACATAAGTCTCTCATGGAAGCAAATCCCAGTAGATCACCAGGGAAGTAATCTGGTCGACAACAACGAAGGAAGCAGTAAAGTCTCTACCTTGGATAGAAAAGGTGAGGGAAGTCCAACCTCGGACACACAGGTGAGAACCAGCTACTCCACTAAGGGAGGACACCTGAGTCGGTTCTACGAGAAGGACATGTCGTAACTGCTTATCCTTAAACAAACTAGACCTGATAATATTGACTTGCACACCAGAGTCCATGAACAAATGGACAGGCGCATTATGAACAGATGCTTGCACTATAGGGCCTATGGTTGCATTGGAAGTTATGTGCAAATAAAAAGGAGTGTTGTCATCAGAAAAGATTTGTTCCACTTCATCCCCAAAATCATCTATGTCAGAGACGTGTGATGCAACATCATCAGCGGGATTGTCATTCTCGAGACTGCTTAAGGCTTCAAAGGAATTGTGAACGGGGATGGTGTACTCACTATCACCTACTGTCACCATGGGACGGTTTGACTGCGGCACTCAAATTCCCCCCGAATTGGAAGGAGCCTGGTTCTGGTTAGTCCGAAAACCACGATGTCTGTTTCCTCTCCTGGTTCTGCGGTTGGAACAGCCACATAAAGATCTAGAGTACTGAAGGTTGTAGAGAGCATTGCACTCAGATGTGTCATGTCCATGTATTCTATGATAAGTACAGTACGGCAGATCTGACTGGTACTCATCACCAGTACGATGCCTCTTAGGGCGACTATCAGGACAATTAATTGCAATATGGCCACGGAAACCACAGTTGTAACAAGTCCGTTGACTATGGTTACTGAATGTACTATGAATACTACGAGGTTCATAATGACTCTGTACACTCAGATAAGACTTTCCTCTCAAGGAGGACCGTCAACTAGAGGATTAACACGAGAACGAATGGCAGTGAACCATGCGTCAAGACTATGTACATGGCCATTGAATAGAGGTAACGCATCAAGAGAATCACGAGTAAAACTATAGTGTCTCAGTGTCTGGGTCGGTCTGTCAGTCAATAAGGAACTATGAGGACTGATGACAGGAGCAGCGGTAGCCTGAGAGGTCTGAGTGTCGCCAAACACTAAAGTATCACTTGAAGGTATGTGAGGCATAATGGCAAAGAAGTTGCACAAAAACAAATAAGGCAAAAAAACAGGGAATGTATACATAACAAACTCATGGAATCGTAATAATAATTGTAAACAAGCTAGGGAACGGGTGGTGTTTGAATCCATGACGAGTGAGTCATAAAACTCCAGGCCAGTGTTAACCACTGGACCAGCTGGCTACAGTCTTTATGTATATATATATATATATATATATATATATATATATATATATATATATATATATATATATATATATATATATATATATATATATATATATATATATATATTATTTTTTTTTTATTATCACACTGGCCGATTCCCACCAAGGCAGGGTGGCCCGAAAAAGAAAAACTTTCACCATCATTCACTCCATCACTGTCTTGCCAGAAGGGTGCTTTACACTACAGTTTTTAAACTGCAACATTAACACCCCTCCTTCAGAGTGCAGGCACTGTACTTCCCATCTCCAGGACTCAAGTCCGGCCTGCCGGTTTCCCTGAATCCCTTCATAAATGTTACTTTGCTCACACTCCAACAGCACGTCAAGTATTAAAAACCATTTGTCTCCATTCACTCCTATCAAACACGCTCACGCATGCCTGCTGGAAGTCCAAGCCCCTCGCACACAAAACCTCCTTTACCCCCTCCCTCCAACCCTTCCTAGGCCGACCCCTACCCCGCCTTCCTTCCACTACAGACTGATACACTCTTGAAGTCATTCTGTTTCGCTCCATTCTCTCTACATGTCCGAACCACCTCAACAACCCTTCCTCAGCCCTCTGGACAACAGTTTTGGTAATCCCGCACCTCCTCCTAACTTCCAAACTACGAATTCTCTGCATTATATTCACACCACACATTGCCCTCAGACATGACATCTCCACTGCCTCCAGCCTTCTCCTCGCTGCAACATTCATCACCCACGCTTCACACCCATATAAGAGCGTTGGTAAAACTATACTCTCATACATTCCCCTCTTTGCCTCCAAGGACAAAGTTCTTTGTCTCCACAGACTCCTAAGTGCACCACTCACTCTTTTTCCCTCATCAATTCTATGATTCACCTCATCTTTCATAGACCCATCCGCTGACACGTCCACTCCCAAATATCTGAATACGTTCACCTCCTCCATACTCTCTCCCTCCAATCTGATATTCAATCTTTCATCATCTAATCTTTTTGTTATCCTCATAACCTTACTCTTTCCTGTATTCACCTTTAATTTTCTTCTTTTGCACACCCTACCAAATTCATCCACCAATCTCTGCAGCTTCTCTTCAGAATCTCCCAAGAGCACAGTGTCATCAGCAAAGAGCAGCTGTGACAACTCCCACTTTGTGTGTGATTCTTTATCTTTTAACTCCACGCCTCTTGCCAAGACCCTCGCATTTACTTCTCTTACAACCCCATCTATAAATATATTAAACAACCACGGTGACATCACACATCCTTGTCTAAGGCCTACTTTTACTGGGAAAAAATTTCCCTCTTTCCTACATACTCTAACTTGAGCCTCACTATCCTCGTAAAAACTCTTCACTGCTTTCAGTAACCTACCTCCTACACCATACACTTGCAACATCTGCCACATTGCCCCCCTATCCACCCTGTCATACGCCTTTTCCAAATCCATAAATGCCACAAAGACCTCTTTAGCCTTATCTAAATACTGTTCACTTATATGTTTCACTGTAAACACCTGGTCCACACACCCCCTACCTTTCCTAAAGCCTCCTTGTTCATCTGCTATCCTATTCTCCGTCTTACTCTTAATTCTTTCAATTATAACTCTACCATACACTTTACCAGGTACACTCAACAGACTTATCCCCCTATAATTTTTGCACTCTCTTTTATCCCCTTTGCCTTTATACAAAGGAACTATGCATGCTCTCTGCCAATCCCTAGGTACCTTACCCTCTTCCATACATTTATTAAATAATTGCACCAACCACTCCAAAACTATATCCCCACCTGCTTTTAACATTTCTATCTTTATCCCATCAATCCCGGCTGCCTTACCCCCTTTCATTTTACCTACTGCCTCACGAACTTCCCCCACACTCACAACTGGCTCTTCCTCACTCCTACAAGATGTTATTCCTCCTTGCCCTATACACGAAATCACAGCTTCCCTATCTTCATCAACATTTAACAATTCCTCAAAATATTCCCTCCATCTTCCCAATACCTCTAACTCTCCATTTAATAACTCTCCTCTCCTATTTTTAACTGACAAATCCATTTGTTCTCTAGGCTTTCTTAACTTGTTAATCTCACTCCAAAACTTTTTCTTATTTTCAACAAAATTTGTTGATAACATCTCACCCACTCTCTCATTTGCTCTCTTTTTACATTGCTTCACCACTCTCTTAACATCTCTCTTTTTCTCCATATACTCTTCCCTCCTTGCATCACTTCTACTTTGTAAAAACTTCTCATATGCTAACTTTTTCTCCCTTACTACTCTCTTTACATCATCATTCCACCAATCGCTCCTCTTCCCTCCTGCACCCACTTTCCTGTAACCACAAACTTCTGCTGAACACTCTAACACTACATTTTTAAACCTACCCCATACCTCTTCGACCCCATTGCCTATGCTCTCATTAGCCCATCTATCCTCCAATAGCTGTTTATATCTTACCCTAACTGCCTCCTCTTTTAGTTTATAAACCTTCACCTCTCTCTTCCCTGATGCTTCTATTCTCCTTGTATCCCATCTACCTTTTACTCTCAGTGTAGCTACAACTAGAAAGTGATCTGATATATCTGTGGCTCCTCTATAAACATGTACATCCTGAAGTCTACTCAACAGTCTTTTATCTACCAATACATAATCCAACAAACTACTGTCATTTCGCCCTACATCATATCGTGTATACTTATTTATCCTCTTTTTCTTAAAATATGTATTACCTATAACTAAACCCCTTTCTATACAAAGTTCAATCAAAGGGCTCCCATTATCATTTACACCTGGCACCCCAAACTTACCTACCACACCCTCTCTAAAAGTTTCTCCTACTTTAGCATTCAGGTCCCCTACCACAATTACTCTCTCACTTGGTTCAAAGGCTCCTATACATTCACTTAACATCTCCCAAAATCTCTCTCTCTCCTCTGCATTCCTCTCTTCTCCAGGTGCATACACGCTTATTATGACCCACTTCTCGCATCCAACCTTTACTTTAATCCACATAATTCTTGAATTTACACATTCATATTCTCTTTTCTCCTTCCATAACTGATCATTTAACATTACTGCTACACCTTCCTTTGCTCTAACTCTCTCAGATACTCCAGATTTAATCCCATTTATTTCCCCCCACTGAAACTCTCCTACCCCCTTCAGCTTTGTTTCGCTTAGAGCCAGGACATCCAACTTCTTTTCATTCATAACATCAGCAATCATCTGTTTCTTGTCATCCGCACTACATCCACGCACATTTAAGCATCCCAGTTTTATAAAGTTTTTCTTCTTCTCTTTTTTAGTAAATGTATACAGGAGAAGGGGTTACTAGCCCATTGCTCCCGGCATTTTAGTCGCCTCATACGACACGCATGGCTTACGGAGGAAAGATTCTTTTCCACTTCCCCATGGACAATAGAAGAAATAAAAAGAACAAGAGCTATTTAGAAAAAGGAGAAAAACCTAGATGTATGTATATATATATGCATGTGCGTGTCTGTGAAGTGTGACCAAAGTGTAAGTAGGAGAAGCAAGATATCCCTGTTATCTAGCGTGTTTATGAGACAGAAAAAGAAACCAGCAATCCTACCATCATGCAAAACAGTTACAGGTTTTTGTTTCACAGTCATTTGGCAGGACGGTAGTACTTCCCTGGGCGGTTGCTGTCTACCAACCTACTATTTATATATATATATATATATATATATATCTATATATATATATATGTATATATATATATTATATATATAAAAATATATATATGTATATATATATATATATATATATATATATATATATATATATATATATATATATATATATATATATATACATATATATATTTATATATATATATATATAAATATATATATATATATATATATATATATATATATATATATATATATATATATATATATATATATATATATATATAAATATATATATGTATATATATATATATATATATATATATATATATATATATATATATATATATATATATATATATATATATATATTATTATTATTATTACCAGTGAAGATACAGTTGCCCCCAGGGATGCTGACACGGCGAAGCACTTAGAGGAAAGCACCCTGCCAGGGAAACTTGGGGCACCAACAGTTCCAACACCTCTGTCCCCACTGTGGGACCATTGATCGTGGAAGACTGAGACGTTTACAAAGCAATAATGTCGTTCCTATCTGGGTCTGATGGAGGTTACACTGGAATAAGGCCACAGCATTTAAAGGAAATGGTTAATCCAGTTATTGGGGAGATTGCAGAGACACTGCTTTCAGAGATCACAAGGTTTGTCAACAATTCCTTGGCTGGTCTGATGCCTGACGAAATTACACCTTTCTTTTTTGGTGCAACACTTTGTGTACTTAAATAGAAGGATGCAGGAATTAGGCCTATTGCAGTAGGTAACACTTTTCGCCGCGTCGTTTCTAAAGCTGCTGTCCGAAGCATTCGTGCAGAGGCAGCCATGATGCTTCAACCAAACCAGCTTGGTTTTGGGGTCTCAAGGAAGTGAAGCAGCTGTTCATGCAACAAGGGCGTATATCAACAACCTGCCTGAGGACAATGCAGTGGTAAAATTAGACTTCAAGAATACATTTAATCTCCTGAAAAGAGACGTGGTATTAGCAGCTGTACAAGAACATTTCCCTGGTTTGTTCCCCTTTGTTTCAGCTGGATATAGTAAGGAATCAATGCTCCTGTTCGGAGAGTATGAAATCACATCATCAGAGGGTGTCCAGCAAGGGGATCCTCTTGCACCATTTCTCTTCTGTATAGGAGATAAATCACAGTCAGACTGACCAGTGAACTAAACATCTGGTTCCTGGATGATGGCACAATAGCAAGTACAAAGGAGTCCCTCTTAGGTGATCTTACACAAGTGATGACACGGGGACAGGAAATGGGTCTCATCCTGAATCCATCCAAATGTGAAATCATCTCAGTCAGTCAACAAGCGATAATGCAGTGAGATCCAAACTACCAGGAGCATCGGTCATTGCCCCTACAAATAGCGTCTTGCTTGGAGCACCTCTGGGAAGCGATGCCATTGACACAATCCTCAGGAAGAAATTGGAAGAATTGAGGAGAATGGAACAACGAATAGGCAATTTTGACACCCATGATGCCTTGTACCTTCTCACAAAGTGCTTGAGTCTGCCCAGGTTGACATATTTCCTAAGATGTGCACCTTCATATGATAACCCTATACTGCACGAATATGACAGTATCCTGAGGCAGATTTTTACGAAAGTACTTAACCTTACTCTAGAAGACGGGCAGTGGAACCAAGCTACGCTTCCAGTCAGACTAGGAGGCATTGGTGTTCGCAAGTCATCACAGATTGCCCTGATTTTCTGTCCTCATGCATTGCATCCAGAGGGCTTGTAGCAGCAATTCTCCCTGAACATCTTGGGGACAAGATTGGAGTCCAGCACCAAAAGTTCATTGACGGAGACATGATCTGGGATACTCTAACAGGCTCTGAAACCAGACCTGCTTCCCCCAACAACTATAAACAGTCGCACTGGGATGGCCCGATAGTGGAGAAAATAGCCTCAATAATGCTTCAGAGTGTGTCAGGGAAGGATAGAGCCCGCCTCCTGGCAGTGAGAGCTCCTCATGCAGTGGACTTTCTGTTGGCTGTTCCCAACGCCAGCCTTGGCACATGCTTCGACCCACAGACCATCCGCATTGGTGTTGCCCTTCGACTTGCTGTCCCTATTCTCGCCAAACACAGGTATATTTGTGGCAGTGAAGCAGCAGACCGATTCAGGTACCATGGTCTTGTGTGCCGTAAATCCGAAGGAAAGATTGAAAGACATGAGGAGGTTAATAACATTATCAAGAGGAGCCTCACAACAGCCGGATTCCCAGCACTAAGGAAGCTGCCCCAACTATGCAGACCTGATGGCAGCCAGAAGCGTCCAGATGTTATCACACTTCAAGTCTGGACAGACGGTAAGCAGGTGGTGTGGGACTACACATGTGCATCTACCTTAGCTGATACCTATTCTCAGTACACCAGGGAGGAAGGAGGGGCAGCTGCCAGCTTCAGGGATTCCCAAAAGTCTAGAAAATATGGAGAACTTGCCCATCATTATATGTTTGTTCCCATAGGCTCAGAGACCCTTGGCTCATGGGGAAAGAGTGCATATAAGTTCCTTAAGGAGCTAGGCAAAAGACTCATCAGGGTAACTAGGAATCCCAGGGCAGCTAGTTTTCTGTTCCAGCGACTCAGCGCTGCTGTTCAGATGGGTAATGCCTGCTGTATTTTGGGCATGCGCCCCAGTTCTGAAGAGCTGGATGAGATTTTCGCATTATAATCAGTGGCAAATACGTAACAATATGTACTAGACATGTATCTCTCACATATCATGTACTGTATATGACATCTTTACATCAACAATGTATCTCTTAAACCTTCTGTACCATATTATGTAATAAATATACCTATTGGTAAAAAAGAATGAAACGATGGGGTGGTAGGGGAAGCGGAATATTCAAGCTGCTTCAGGAAGAAATCCAAATATTCTTCCTTGAAGCCTTTTTATCCACTTCTCCGAGGCTATGGGTCCCACAATTTACACCAGAAGTGGATTCCATCCTATATATATATATATATATATATATATATATATATATATATATATATATATATATATATATATATATATATATATATATATATATATATATATATATATATATATATATATATATATATATATATATAGTATATATATATATATAAGTAGTGCTGAAGGCGGCTGAGTGGCTCCTCCTGAAAAGGTCTGCGGCTGAGTGGCTCCTTTTCCTGAGCGGACTCCTTTTCACACCTATATGCTAATGACCTTGACCTCGCCCTCAACCCCCACCCACGACCCCCCCACCCATGACCCCACCCACGACCCCCACCCATGACCCCACCCATGACCCCACCCACGACCCCCACCCACGACCCCCACCCACACTCCCCACCCTCGACCACCTCACCCTCAACCCCCACCCACGCCTGCCCGACCGGCGCCCCGCCCACGTGCCCGCCCTCGCGCCCGCCAGCGCCTTCTGCAGCGTCGTTCGGATCGCCCCCGCTCCCCGAATTTTTTTCCGATTTTATTCGATTTTTTTTTGAATTTCATTTTCTTGTGCTCTCCATCTCCTCGCATCAAATTTTTGAGGTTCCCCCTCCCACTTTCACCCCATCCCAATTTTTTTTCGATTTTTTTTAATTTCATTTTCTTATGATCTCCTTGGATCAAGGTTTTCTCGATAATACAAAGATTCCAATTCCTCGGATCAAGTTTTTCTTGATATCAAATAATACAAAGACTCCATCTCCTTGGATCAAATTTTTCTCGATATCAAAGACTCCACTTCCTCGAATCAAGTTTTTTGGGTTCCCCCCTCTGGGGGTAAGCATTCAAATGAACTCCCACTTGCATCTCAAATTCCCTGCTCCAATTCCTTGGATCAAGTTTTTGGATTCCCCCCTATGGGGTTTCGAAAATCTTATGATCTCCTTGGATCAAGTATTTCTCCTCCATCTCCTCAGATCAAGTTTTTAAGGTTCCCCCTCCCACTTTCACCCCATCCCAAAATTTCTGCTCCATCTCCTTGGATCAAATTTTTTGGATTCCCCCTATGGGGTTTTGAATTTCTTGTGCTCTCCATCTCCTTGGATCAAATTTTTCTCGAAATCAATAATACCAAGTCTCCATCTCCTTGGAACAAGTTTTTCTCGATACCAACTTTTTTGAGGGTCTCCTTCCCACTTTCACCCCCATCCCAAATTCTTTTCGAATTTTTTTTGAATTTCTTATGATCTCCATCTCCTCGGATCAAGGTTTTTTGGGTTCCCCCCTCTGTGGGTAAGCATTCAAAATGGACTCGCACTTTCACCCCAAATATTCCTCCTCCATCTCCTTGGATCAAGGTTTTCTCGATAATACAAAGACTCCATCTCCTTGGATCAAGTTTTTCTCGATAATACCAAGACTCCATCTCCTTGCATCAAGTTTTTGGATTCTCCCCTATGGGTGTAAGCATTCAAAATGAACTCCCACTTTCACCCCAAATATTCCTCCTCCATCTCCTTGGATCAAGGTTTTCTCGATAATACAAAGACTCCATCTCCTTGGATCAAGTTTTTATCGATAATACCAAGACTCCATCTCCTTGGATCAAGTTTTTGCATTCTCCCCTCTGGGGGTAAGCATTCAAATGAACTCCTCCTATGGGGCATGGTACTTTCTCTTACTACAGGTCTAAACAAGTGTGACGTCACCCCACCTGTGTTTACTCAGCGGTCAGTGACGTCACGTGATGACCTCACACATACAGGCTGAATCTTGTCGACTTCCCCCTATGTCAGTGACGTCACGTGATGACCCCACACACACAGGCTGAATCTTGTCGACTTCCCCCTACACATTTTTCACTCTTAACCCAGGATAACCCAAATAATTTCACATTTTTTTTCGTTAATACCCACAACAATCCACAATTTCTTTACAAAATACAACACAAGTCTAGACATTTTTCTCGTTTTAACTATTTCATCAGAAAAAGTCACAACAACAACCCACTTTTAACATCTTTTTCGATATCTCTAGTTCGACAACAACACCCACATCCCACAACACCCACATCCCACAACACCCACAACCCACAACACCCACAACCCACAATTTTTTCTCGTTTTAACTAATTTCATCAGAAAAAGTCACAACAACAACTCACTTACAACATCTTTCTCGATATCTCTAGTTCGACAACAATACCCACAACCCTCATCACTTACCAGTTTATTCACAATTTATTCGATACAAATTTTTCCCATTCTTTTTATTGAATCTTAAATGTAATACACATTCCTCCCTACATTACTAAAATTCTAATAAAATCCTCTCCATACCCATCTCCTTGTATCCACATAAATTAATATTATACTCACAACAAGTAATCTCACTACCCAACTACTGCGACATGTTTCTACACACTCCAATCTTTTCCAGTGTATCATAACTTTTCACTTCTATAATTTCTTTTATAATATTCACACATTACCTTTATTTTCAGTAAAATCCCCTCATATTTCATTAAATTTTTAATACAACCCTCCCCATACCCCTCTCCATCTCACCCACATTTTCTTCACATCCACTCACCCATCTCCCAAGACACCTCTTCAGAACACACACAAAAATCACATTTCACACCCACAAATGCATCTCATCACCCATCTCAAATCCACTAAAATCACTGTAACCAAGATATTCACAAAATTCTATGACCACCTAGCACACACACACACACACACACACACACACACACACACACACACACACACACACACAAACTCACACACACACACACACACACACACACACACACACACACTCCCGCAACATCAGATAAACGCACTCACACACAGACACACACACACACACACAGGCACACACAGACACACACACACACACACACACACACACACATATATATACACGCACACACACACACGCGCGCACACACAGACACACACACACACACACACACACACACACACACTAGGACAAAATGGTAACTAACACACACACACACACACACACACACACACACACATACACACACACACCCACACACACACACAGACACACACACACACACACACACACACACACACACACACACACACACACACACACACACACACACACACACATACACACACACACACACACACACACACACACACACACACACACACACACACACACACACACACACACACACACACACACACACACACACACACACACACACACACACACACACACACACACACACACTTTTCTCAATATCTCTTAAGAAATATTCTCTCATCGAAAACCTTTATCATCTCACTACAGAACAACCCCAAGATTACTTCGAACACTCTCATAAATCATTTGAATACTCACATAAACACCTTTGAGCATTTCCAAACAACACTAAAACATTTCCAAGACAACATTTTGAATACTCCCAAATAAGATTGATCATCTCTAATTTATCTACACTTACATATTTCATTAAATTACAAATCATCCCCCAAAACTCCTCCCTCATTCTCCAGATTTTTACAACAGTATCACAAAAACTAACTCAGACACTTTACTTTGAACAACACCAAAAACACCATCATTTACCTTTGAATACTCCAAAAACATCATTCGAACACCCCCAAATCACCACTGAATACTCCCAGAACACCTTCATAAATACTCTTGCACATCATTTGAACACCTTCAAAAACACCTTTGAATAGTCTCAAACACCATTTGAGTACTCCCAAATACACCACTGAATACTACTAAAACACCACTGAATACAGTCAAAACACCACCAAAATCACCATAAACTAAGATCAACATCACAGACTAACACCCATTTTCACACAAATCCTCTCAAATCACTATAACCAAGACGATCCCACTCACCTCCAACTAAGATATAACATGAGTGCAAAAAAAAAAAAAAAACATGAACACAATCCAAACTCACACGAACACTTACAACAGAATCACCTCTTTTTCGGTATCTCTAGTTCGACAACAACGCCCACAACCCACAACACCCACAGCTCACATCACCCACAACACCCACAACAACAACCCACAACTTATAACCACTTTTTCGGCATCACTAGTTCATCGACAACACCCACAGCCCACAACACCAACAACCCACATCACCCCACAACCCACAATTTTTTCTCGTTTTAACTAATTTCATCAGAAAAAGTCACAACAACAACCCACTTATAACATCTTTTTTGCTATCTCTAGTTCGACAACAATACCCACAGCCCTCATCACTTACCAATTTATTCCCCAATTTTTCCTCTTTCGATACAATTTTTTCCCATTCTTTTTACTGAATCTTAAATGTAATACACATTCCTCCCTACATTACTAAAATTCTAATAAAATCCTCTCCATACCCATCTCCTTGTATCCACATAAATTGATATTATACTCACAACAACTAATCTCACTACCCAACTACTGCGACATGTTTCAACACCCTCCATTCTTTTCCAATATATCATAACTTTTCACTTCTATAATTTCTTTTAAAATATTCACACATTACCTTTATTTTCAGTAAAATCCCCCCCTCTCCCATATTTCATTAAATTTCTAATACAACCCACCACATACCCCACTCCATCTCACCCACATTTCTTCACATCCACTCCCCCATCTCCCAACACACCTCTTCTGAACACACACAAAAATCACATTTCACATCCACAAATGCATCTCATCACCCATCTCAAATCCACTAAAATCACTGTAACCAAGATATTCACAAAACTCTATGACCACCTAACACACACACACACACACCTCACTTTACTGTGAACACCTTCAAAACACTCTCATACATCATCATTTGAGACCACCTTTTCTCAATATCTCTTAAGAAATATTCTCTCATCCACAACCTTTATCATCTCACTACAGAACAACCCCAAGATTACTTCGAACACTCTCATAAATCATTTGAATACTCACATAAACACCTTCGAACATTTCCAAACAACACTGAAGCACTTCCAAAATATCATTTTGAATACTTCCAAATAAGATTTGTCATCTCTAATTTTTCTACACTTGCATATTTCATTAAATTACAACTCATCCACCATACTACTCCCTCAGTCTCCAGACTTTACATCATTATCACAAAAACTAACTCATACACTTATGACATGAGACATTTTACCAAAACTAACACAAACACACCCACACACAGACAACTCACTTTACTTTGAACACCACCAAAAACACCAACAATTACCATTGAATACTCCCAAAACACTACTGATTACTACCAAATCACCACTGAATACTACCAAAACACTGTCAAAATCACCAGAAACTAAGTTTAGCATCACCAGCTAACACCCCATTTTATAGAATTCCCCTGAAATCACTATAACCAAGAACTCCCTCCCCATGGGCGCGAAAAAAAAGAGAAAAACATGAACACGAACCTAATACACAAACACTTAGTACATGATCACCATCAAGTGAAAACATATCTTGTACACACATATGTCTAAGACAAACACCAACAACAAACACCCATATTCACTTACCTCAAAAACCACTAATATCACAGAAAACACTCATTTTTTATAAACATTCACACAAAAAATCATATTTGACAATATCTAAGCGCACTCACCTCACTACCACCAACACACGATGTCACACCTCACAGGACCGGCGAGGTCACCTCCAGTGACGTCACACTCTCATCTGTGTTTACTTGGTGGTCAGTAACATCACACCCAACTCACCTTGTTTCAACCTGTTGTACCCACAATATCTAAGAATACTATAACCAAGACGATTACCAGATTTTATGACCCCACCACCAAGATCACAGAAAACACTCATTTTTATAAACATTCACAAAAAAATCACGATCACCAATTCCATATCATGTTTACCATCATCTATCAACACTCATCACCAAGATCACCAAAAATCTAAGATCATGCATCTCAAAACTACTATGATCACTGAAAACACTTATTTTTTTAAACATTCGCACAAAAATAAGACATACACAAAAAATACCACGACACTTCCACCAACATCTATAACATAACATGAGCACCATAACATATCACCTTCACCAAAAAAAAAAAAAATACACAGACACCCACAACTTATACATTTCCATCACAAATTTAAGACACGAGACATACACACCCAATCTAAGACATTCACCTCCAACTAAGACATACACATCATAACTAAGACATACACCAAAACCTATACTTGTCATATTGACAATAAATATAAGACATAAGCACAAAAAAAAAATTTACCTTGTCATGAAACATTACCAGAACTAAGTCACACACCTCCAACTAATACACAATCACTTTACTAAGTTCATGTTAACTATTCATCAACAAAAAATATTAATACAATTCACCCACCAAATTTGTTATAATCATCAAAAAATAAAACTGTTTTACACATTTTTTTTTCTCAAACTGAATATTCATACCACATTTATCATTTCTCACCTATGTTGCATATCACATTCCTCATCCACATCATCCCTGAAACATCCTTTCTTATTCATCCGTATATCTCCTAGAGATGTTTTAACCCCGACGACCCATCATGACACTAGGAGTCAGAGCAACCATCACCACTCCAACACCACCTACTACACTCTGGCTCCTAGTGTCATGATGGTCGTCGGGGTTAAAACATCTCTAGGAGATATACGGATGAATAAGAAAGGATGTTTCAGGGATGATGTGGATGAGGAATGTGATATGCAACATAGGTGAGAAATGATAAATGTGGTATGAATATTCAGTTTGAGAAAAAAAATGTGTAAAACAGTTTTATTTTTTGATGATTATAACAAATTTGTTGGGTGAATTGTATTAATATTTTTTGTTGATGAATAGTTAACATGAACTTAGTAAAGTTGGAGGTGTGCGACTTAGTTCTGGTAATGTTTCATGACAAGGTAAATTTTTTTTTTGTGCTTATGTCCTATATTTATTGTCAATATGACAAGTATAGGTTTTGGTGTATGTCTTAGTTATGATGTGTATGTCTTAGTTGGAGGTGAATGTATTAGATTGGGTAATGTGTGAATATTTTAAAAGAAATTATAGAAGTGAAAGGTTATGATATATTGGAAAAGAATGGAGGGTGTTGAAACATGTCGCAGTAGTTGGGTAGTGAGATTAGTTGTTGTGAGTATAATATAAATTTATGTGGATACAAGGAAATGGGTATGGAGAGGATTTTATTAGAATTTTAGTAATGTAGGGAGGAATGTGTATTACATTTAAGATTCAGTAAAAAGAATGGGAAAAATTTGTATCGAAAGAGGAAAAATTGGGGAATAAATTGGTAAGTGATGAGGGCTGTGGGTATTGTTGTCGAACTAGAGATAGCAAAAAAGATGTTATAAGTGGGTTGTTGTGACTTTTTCTGATGAAATTAGTTAAAACGAGAAAAAATTGTGGGTTGTGGGGTGATGTGGGTTGTTGGTGTTGTGGGCTGTGGGTGTTGTGGGTTGTGGGCGTTGTTGTCGAACTAGAGATACCGAAAAAGAGGTGATTCTGTTGTAAGTGTTCGTGTGAGTTTGGATTGTGTTCATGTTTTTTTTTTCACTCATGTTATATCTTAGTTGGAGGTGAGTGGGATCGTCTTGGTTATAGTGATTTGAGAGGATTTGTGTGAAAATGGGTGTTAGTTTTGTTGTGATAGAAACACAGGCCTTATCTCTAGGCTTTATTGAACATAGAATCTTCATAGTACTTCTGCAACAACAAAATATAATGACTAGTACATCTAATAATGGCTTCTACAGGGATGGTGATGTCTTGCATATGTCAAGAGAAAAGTTATAACTACAGGCCACATATTTAAACTCACCATGTAATCTGCATCGCTGATAAATGGATAAAGTAGGAGAGAATCACACACCATGTGTTGGTGCCCATGACACACACCAAACTGTTGTTGTTGTTAAGGGCCCCTAGAGGTGGTGCAGTATTATCCTGCTGCTGCTCCCCACAGGACCAGTATCACTACAATCTCCCCCTTCTAAAATATCAGAGACAGTAATCTCCCAAACTGTTAGGTGGGCGACGTACACGTCCCGACCTTCGTAGCCCTTGAGCCTCTTCACCAGGTTCGATATTTTCCAGCGGGGTTTGATTAACTGCTGGAGCAGAATCCTCTATTTCCATAGGGGTAGTCTCAAGGGGCTTTCCAGGAGAAAACGAAGCATCTTTCACATCTATTGGTGTATCTTGAGATTCCACACTAATAGGGATTTCAACTGGGGCTAAATGTCTTGTAGATACTGTAGTCTCTTCACCATTTTGGTAGCGAATGTGGGCGTAATGTGGATTAGCTTGCAGGAGCTCTACCTCTTCCACTAAAGGATCCGTCTTGTTCATCCTACGGTGACTCTTCAGGAGAACGGGTCCAGGATGACATAACCAAGTGGGCACGGAGGCTCCCGTAGAGGAACGACGTGAATAGTTGAGGAGTCTTTCATGAGGGGTTGCATTAGTAGCTGTGCACAGCAGTGATCTAATAGAGTGAAGAGCATCAGGTAGGACAGTTTGCCAGTGTTGAACAGGTAGATTGCGCGACTTTAATGTCATTGTAACTGCCTTCCATATAGTACCATTGAACCGCTCCACTTGACCATTGCCTTGAGGGTTGTAGCTTGTTGTTCTGCTGCAGGCAATACCTTTGCTAGCCAAAAACTCCTGAAGTTCGTTACTCATGAACGAGGATCCCCTGTCTGAATGGATATAAGCTGGCATACCAAAAATAGAGAACAACTGTGAAAGACAACTAATAACAGTTGAAGCAGCCATATTTGCACAGGGGAATACAAAGGGAAACCTTGAATATTCATCTACTATGTTAAGGAAATACCTATTCTGATTTGTGCTTGGTAGAGGTCCTTTGAAATCTATATTCAATCTTTCGAAAGGCTGGGTGGATTTTATGAGATGAGTCTTCTCTGGCTGATGAAAGTTTGGCTTGCACTCTGCACATACTCTGCATGCTCTGATCACTTGTCGCACATCTTCCACTGAGTAGGGCATGTTCTTTGATTTGACAAAATGGTACAGGCGTGTAACTCCTGGGTGACACAAAGCCTTGTGGAGAGCTGAGAGTGATTGCAAATCATGACATGCTGCTCCACAGTGGGACCTAGAGAATGCATCAGGTGAGATGTTCTCTTGACCCGGTCGGTACAGAATATCAAAGTCATAACACGATAGTTCCATCCTCCAGCGTAATATCTTGTCATTCTTTATCCTACTTTTGTGCCTCTTGTCGAACATATACATCACGGACCGTTGGTCAGTCCTTATGGTGAAATGTCTACCAGTTAAATAATGCCTCCAGTGGCGAACTGCTTCTATGATGGCCTGGGCTTCCTTTTCTACAGCAGCATAACATTTCTCGAAAAGAAGGCTACTGGTCGTCCTGCCTGAGATAAGACTGCAGCAATGGCAATGTCAGATGCATCCGTTTCCACTTCGAATGGTAGGGACTCATCAATGGCTTGAACTACTGAGTTTTCAATGTCCTGTTTGAGAGTATGGAAAGCGGCTTCTGCTTCCTTTGTCACAGGAAATGTGGTAGCACTCAATGGGCGGACTTTACTTGAATAGTTGTAGATCCATTGTGAGTAATAAGCAAAGAGACCAAGAGTTCTTCGGAGTGACATTTTGTCTTGAGGCATTGGAAGTTCCCGTAGAGGTCGTAGTCGTTCAGGGTCTGGGAATATTGAATCTCCTTCCACTACATAACCAAGGATGCTAAGCCTTTTAGTTGAAAAAGTGCACTTTTCCTCATTGTAACTGATATTTTTCTTCTTGGCGGCTTCCAAAAACTTATCAAGGTTTGCATCATGTTCCTCCTGGGTCTTGCCACAAATGGTAACATTATCTAAATACGCGTAGGTTCCCATGAGTTGCTCTTCCTGAATGAGTGAATCCATAATTCGTTGGAAGCAGGCTACCCCATTGGTGACTCCAAAAGGGACTCTGGTAAACTGATACAGGCCATCACTAGCCTGAAACGCTGTGTATGGTTTATCTTCATTCCTTATAGGGACTTGATGATAGGCACTCTGCAGATCAATTGTGCTAAACACGTAGTACTGAGCAATTTTGTTCACTGTATCGTCAATTCGAGGTAGAGGGTACCCATCAAGAAGTGTAAATTTGTTGATTGTCTCAGAGTAATCGATAGCCAGTCTCCGTTTCCTATAACCATCTTTAACAACAACAACCTGTGCACGCCAAGGGGAATCACTCGGTTCTATAATACCCTCCTTCAGCAGCCTCTGAGTTTCTTTCTCAATGAACATCCGATCCTCATAAGAATAGCGGCGTGACTTAGCTGATATAGGATGGCAATTCGCGGTAAGATTTGCAAACAGCTTTGGTGGGTCTACCCTTAAAGTGCTAAGTCCACAGACAACAAGAGGAGGCAGTTCACCTCCATATGTTAATTAAGGTGACACTACCATGCAGCTTCTGAAAGTCCTGACCAAGGATAACATCAGAGCACAGTTTTGGCAGAATAGCTAAATGTACATCTTGATAATCCTTTCCATTAACTCTGAGATTTACCTTACAAAACCCTAAGGTCTGAATAGAGAGAGATGTTGATGCCATGGAAACGGTACCTGATGAGTGATGTAGAGTCAAGGAGAGCCGTTTAACTAAGTCAAGGTTGATGAAACTCTCTGAGCTGCCACTATCAATAAGACCATCTACTTCTGTTCCTTTGATGAATACTTTCACAACTGCCTTTGACAGTGAATTTGGAGTAGCCGCAGAAGTCACTGTTGCTAGAGTCGCATGATCACTGGAATGTGTGGAGGCACTAGCTCTTGTTGATGCATTAGCACGACATACTTTAGCAAAGTGACCTTTCTTGTGGCATTTATGGCACATTGCTTCACGAGCAGGACACTTTGGACGTGGATGTCTTGAAAAACCACAAAAGAAACACACCGTACCTGCTGCTGCTGTCACTGAGGCAGGTTCCACAGTAACTTCATTGCAAGAGTCTTGGTCAGGAATTGCAGCACTTACCACTCGAGAAGGCTGAGTGGTACTGTATACTTCAGAATTCTTCTGGGCTGAATCTAGAGCTCTTGCCTGGTCAAAGGCAGCGGCTAAGTCGAGAGTTTTATTCTCCAATAAACGCTGCCTTATTATTGGTGATTGCAGGCCACTGATAAAAGCATCCCTGATGGACTCTTCACAATACTGAGCAGCTGTCACTGCTTGGAAGTGACAGTCCTTACCTAAAATTTTCAGTGCTTGAAAGTATTCCTCTAAGGACTCATCAATCTGCTGGCGGCGAGTTGCAAGGCGATAGCGTGCAAAGATTTCATTTGTAGGTTTAATATACTGAGACTTGAGGGTTTTGATAGCATCTTCGTAGGTATTACACTCAGAAATAGCCTCATATATCTTAGGTGACACAAAATTGATGAGCAGACTTAGTTTATCTAGATCTTCTTTAGGAAGGGCTCCCAAGAAGTTTTCGAAAGTCTTAAACCAGTGCTTCCATTCCTGAGCAGCCGTTGATAAGCTGGGGTCACAGTCTAGCCTCTCAGGTTTCAGTAAACGCTCCATGTTGTGATGTAGTCTAGCGCAGGATCACCACCAGGTAGCCCAGGATTCTATGTTCAATAAATTGTTGTGATAGAAACACAGGCCTTATCTCTAGGCTTTATTGAACATAGAATCTTCATAGTACTTCTGCAACAACAAAATATAATGACTAGTACATCTAATAATGGCTTCTACAGGGATGGTGATGTCTTGCATATGTCAAGAGAAAAGTTATAACTACAGGCCACATATTTAAACTCACCATGTAATCTGCATCGCTGATAAATGGATAAAGTAGGAGAGAATCACACACCATGTGTTGGTGCCCATGACACACACCAAACTGTTGTTGTTGTTAAGGGCCCCTAGAGGTGGTGCAGTATTATCCTGCTGCTGCTCCCCACAGGACCAGTATCACTACAAGTTTGTGATGTTGATCTTAGTTTATGGTGATTTTGGTGGTGTTTTGACTGTATTCAGTGGTGTTTTAGTAGTATTCAGTGGTGTATTTGGGAGTACTCAAATGGGGTTTGAGACTATTCAAAGGTGT
Organism: Cherax quadricarinatus; assembly: GCF_038502225.1. NCBI lineage: Eukaryota > Metazoa > Arthropoda > Malacostraca > Decapoda > Parastacidae > Cherax > Cherax quadricarinatus. The sequence goes on along the minus strand of NC_091293.1, from coordinate 38,064,420 downwards.
TTTTGAAGGTGTTCAAATGATGTGCAAGAGTATTTATGAAGGTGTTCTGGGAGTATTCAGTGGTGATTTGGGGGTGTTCGAATGATGTTTTTGGAGTATTCAAAGGTAAATGATGGTGTTTTTGGTGTTGTTCAAAGTAAAGTGTCTGAGTTAGTTTTTGTGATACTGTTGTAAAAATTTGGAGAATGAGGGAGGAGTTTTGGGATATGAGTTGTAATTTAATGAAATATGTAAGTGTAGATAAATTAGAGATGATCAATCTTATTTGGGAGTATTCAAAATATTGTCTTGGAAATGTTTTAGTGTTGTTTGGAAATGCTTAAAGGTGTTTATGTGAGTATACAAATGATTTATGAGAGTGTTCGAAGTAATCTTGGGGTTGTTCTGTAGTGAGATGATAAAGGTTTTCGATGAGAGAATATTTCTTAAGAGATATTGAGAAAAGTGTGTGTACTCACCTATTTGTACTCACCTATTTGTGGTTGCAGGGGTCGAGTCCTAGCTCCTGGCCCCGCCTCTTCACCGGTTGCTACTAGGCCCTCTCTCTCCCCGCTCCATGAGCTTTATCAAACCTCGTCTTAAAACTGTGTATGGTTCCTGCCTTCACTACGTCATTTTCTAGGCTATTCCACTGCCTTACAACTCTATGACTGAAGAAATACTTCCTACTATTTCTCTGACTCATTTGTGTCTTCAACTTCCAATTGTGGCCTCTTGTTTCTGTGTCCCCTCCCTGGAACATCCTGTCTTTGTCCACCTTGTCTATTCCACGCAGTATTTTATATGTCGTTATCATGTCTCCCCTGACCCTCCTGTCCTCCAGTGTCGTCAGGCCGATTTCCCTTAATCTTTCTTCATAGGACATTCCCCTCAGCTCTGGAACTAACCTTGTCGCAAACCTTTGTACTTTCTCTAGTTTCTTGACGTGCTTTATCAAGTGCGGGTTCCAAACAGGTGCTGCATACTCCAGTATGGGCCTGACATACACGGTGTACAGTGTCTTGAATGATTCCTTACTAAGGTATCGGAATGCTGTTCTCAGGTTTGCCAGGCGCCCATATGCTGCAGCAGTTATCTGATTGATGTGTGCTTCCGGAGACATGCTCGGTGTTATACTCACCCCAAGATCTTTCTCCTTGAGTGAGGTTTGCAGTCTTTGGCCACCTAGCCTATACTCTGTCTGTGGTCTTCTGTCCCCTTCCCCTATCTTCATGACTTTGCATTTGGCAGGATTAAATTCGAGAAGCCATTTGCTGGACCAGGTGTCCAGTCTGTCCAGGTCTCTTTGAAGTCCTGCCTGGTCCTCATCAGATTTAATTCTCCTCATTAACTTCACATCATCTGCAAACAGGGACACTTCTGAGTCTAACCCTTCCGTCATGTCGTTCACATATACCAAAAATAGCACTGGTCCTAGGACCGACCCCTGTGGGACCCCGCTCGTCACAGGTGCCCACTGTGATACATCATTACGTACCATGACTCGTTGTTGCCTCCCTGTCAGGTATTCTCTGATCCATTGCAGTGCCCTTCCTGTTATATGCGCCTGATGCTCTAGCTTCTGCACTAATCTCTTGTGAGGAACTGTGTCAAAGGCCTTCTTGCAGTCCAAGAAGATGCAATCAACCCACCCCTCTCTCTCTTGTCTTACTTCTGTTATTTTATCATAAAACTCCAGAAGGTTTGTGACACAGGATTTGCCTTCCGTGAATCCGTGCTGGTTGGCATTTATACTCCTGTTCCGTTCCAGGTGCTCCACCACTCTCCTCCTGATAATCTTCTCCATAATTTTGCATACTATACACGTCAATGACACTGGTCTATAGTTTAGTGCCTCTTTTCTGTCTCCTTTTTTAAAAATGGGAACTACATTTGCCGTCTTCCATACCTCAGGTAGTTGCCCAGTTTCCAGGGATGTGTTGAAGATTGTGGTAAGTGGCACGCACAACATATCTGCTCCCTCTCTAAGGACCCACGGGGAGATGTTGTCCGGTCCCATTGCCTTTGAGGTATCGATGTCCCTTAGCAGTTTCTTCACCTCCTCCTCATCTGTATGTATGTCGTCCAACACTTGTTGGTGTATTCCTTGCTGGTGTCCCCATCTGGTCTGTCCCCCCAGAGTCCTTCCTGTCTCTACTGTAAATACTTCCTTAAATCTCGTGTTGAGCTCCTCACATACCTCTTGATCGTTTCTTGTGAGTTCTCCACCTTCTTTCCTCAGCCTTATCACCTGGTCCTTGACTGTTGTCTTCCTCCTAATGTGGCTATACAGCAGTTTCGGGTCAGATTTGACTTTCGATGCTATGTCGTTTTCATACTGTCGCTGGGCCTCCCTCCTTATCTGTGCATACTCGTTTCTGGCTCTTCTACTAATCTCCTTGTTTTCCTGGGTCCTATGCCTCCTGTACCTTTTCCATTCTCTGTTGCACTTAGTTTTTGCCTCCCTACACCTTCGGGTAAACCAAGGACTCGTTTTGGTCTTCCTATTATTTCTGTTTCCCTTGGGAACAAAACTTTCCTCTGCCTCCTTGCACTTTGTTGCCACATATTCCATCATCTCGTTTACTGATTTTCCTACCATTTCTCTGTCCCACTGAACCTCCTGCAGGAAGTTTCTCATACCTGTGTAGTCCCCCCTTTTATAGTTTGGCCTGTCCCCTTCAGTTCCTGTTACCTTCTCCACTTGTAACTCTACTATATAGTCAAAACTCAGAACCACATGATCGCTAGCTCCAAGGGGCCTCTCGTAAGTGATGTCCTCAATGTCTGAACTGCTCAGGGTGAACACAAGATCCAGTCTTGCTGGCTCATCCTCCCCTCTCTCTCTGGTTGTGTCCCTGACATGTTGATGCATGAGGTTTTCAAGTACCACATCCATCATCTTGGCTCTCCATGTTTCGGGACCCCCATGTGGCTCCAGGTTTTCCCAGTCGATCTCCCTGTGGTTGAAATCGCCCATTACCAGTAACTTTGCTCTGCTCGAGTGAGCTCTTCTTGCCACCTCAGCCAGTGTGTCCACCATCACCCTGTTGTTTTCTTCGTACTCCTCTCTTGGCCTCCTGCAGTTCTGTGGTGGGTTATACATCACTCCAATGACTACTTTATGTTCTCCGGACTGAATTGTACCTACAATGTAGTCTCTTTCTCCAATCATGTCCATGCCTTCCATTTCCTCAAATCCCCATCGGTGTTTTATGAACAGTGCAACCCCTCCTCCCCCTCTACTCCTATCTTTCCTCAGGATCTGATATCCTGTTGGGAAGATTGTGTCTGTTATTGTCTCAGCGAGTTTTGTTTCTGTGACTGCTATGATGTCTGGGGATTTTTCACTGATTCTTTCATTCCACTCCTCATGTTTATTCGTTATTCCATCCGCGTTTGTGTACCAAACCTTTAGTTTCTTTTCTATCATTGTGGTCATGCAAGAATATTGGGGTTGGGGGAGCGAGAGCCTTGGTGGGTGTGTGTGTGTGTGTGTGTGTGTGTGTGTGTGTGTGTGTGTGTGTGTGTGTGTGTGTGTGTGTGTGTGTGTGTGTGCGTGTATATGTGTGTGTGTGTGTGTGTGTGTGTGTGTGTGTGTGTGTGTGTGTGTGTGTGTGTGAGTGTGTGTATGTGTGTGTGTGTGTGTGATAGGTGGTCATAGAATTTTGTGAATATCTTGGTTACAGTGATTTTAGTGGATTTGAGATGGGTGATAAGATGCATTTGTGGGTGTGAAATGTGATTTTTGTGTGTGTTCTGAAGAGGTGTCTTGGGAGATGGGTGAGTGGATGTGAAGAAAATGTGGGTGAGATGGAGAGGGGTATGGGGAGGGTTGTATTAAAAATTTAATGAAATATGAGGGGATTTTACTGAAAATAAAGGTAATGTGTGAATATTATAAAAGCAATTATAGAAGTGAAAACTTATGATACACTGGAAAAGATTGGAGTGTGTAAAAACATGTCGCAGTAGTTGGGTAGTGAGATTACTTGTTGTGAGTATAATATTAATTTATGTGGATACAAGGAGATGGGTATGGAGAGGATTTTATTAGAATTTTAGTAATGTAGGGAGGAATGTGTATTACATTTAAGATTCAGTAAAAAGAATGGGAAAAATTTGTATCGAATAAATTGTGAATAAACTGGTAAGTGATGAGGGTTGTGGGTATTGTTGTCGAACTAGAGATATCGAGAAAGATGTTATAAGTGGGTTGTTGTTGTGACTTTTTCTGATGAAATTAGTTAAAACGAGAAAAACTTGTGGGTTGTGGGGTGTTGTGGGTTGTGGGTGTTGTGGGTTGTGGGTGTTGTGGGATGTGGGTGTTGTGGGATGTGGGTGTTGTTGTCGAACTAGAGATATCGAAAAAGATGTTATAAGTGGGTTGTTGTTGTGGGTGTTGTGGGTGTTGTGGGTGTTGTGGGTGTTGTGGGTGTTGTGGGTGTTGTGGGTGTTGTGGGTGTTGTGGGTGTTGTGGGTGTTGTGGGTGTTGTGGGTGTTGTGGGTTGTGGGTATTGTTGTGAAACTAGAGATACCAAAAAAGATGTTATAAGTGGGTTGTTGTTGTGACTTTTTCTGATGAAATAGTTAAAACGAGAAAAATGTCTAGACTTTTGTTGTATTTTGTAAAGAAATTGTGGATTGTTGTGGGTATTAACGACAAAATGTGAAATTAGTTGGGTTATCCTGGGTTAAGAGTGAAAAATGTGTAGGGGGAAGTCGACAAGATTCAGCCTGTATGTGTGAGGTCATCACGTGACGTCACTGACATAGGGGGAAGTCGACAAGATTCAGCCTGTATGTGTGAGGTCATCACGTGACGTCACTGACATAGGGGGAAGTCGACAAGATTCAGCCTGTATGTGTGAGGTCATCACGTGACGTCACTGACTGCCGAGTAAACACAGGTGGGGTGACGTCACACTTGTTTAGACCTGTAGTAAGAGAAAGTACCATGCCCCATAGGAGGAGTTCATTTGAATGCTTACCCCCAGAGGGGAGAATCCAAAAACTTGATCCAAGGAGATGGAGTCTTGGTATTATCGAGAAAAACTTGATCCAAGGAGACGGAGTCTTTGTATTATCGAGAAAACCTTGATCCAAGGAGATGGAGGAGGAATATTTGGGATGAAAGTGCGAGTCCATTTTGAATGCTTACCCACAGAGGGGGGAACCCAAAAAAACCTTGATCCGAGGAGATGGAGATCATAAGAAATTAAAAAAAAAATTCGAAAAGAATTTTGGATGGAGGTGAAAGTGGGAAGGAGACCCTCAAAAAAGTTGGTATCGAGAAAAACTTGTTCCAAGGAGATGGAGACTTGGTATTATTGATTTCGAGAAAAAATTGATCCAAGGAGATGGAGAGCACAAGAAATTCAAAACCCCATAGGGGGAATCCAAAAAATTTGATCCAAGGAGATGGAGCAGAAATTTTGGGATGGGGGTGAAAGTGGGAGGGGGAACCTTAAAAACTTGATCTGAGGAGATGGAGGAGAAATACTTGATCCAAGGAGATCATAAGATTTTTGAAACTCCATAGTGGGGAATCCAAAAACTTGATCCAAGGAATTGGAGCAGGGAATTTGAGGTGCAAGTGGGAGTTCTTTTGAATGCTTACCCATCAGAGGGGGGAATCCAAAAAACTTGATTCGAGGAAGTGGAGTCTTTGATATCGAGAAAAATTTGATCCAAGGAGATGGAGTCTTTGTATTATTTGATATCAAGAAAAACTTGATCCGAGGAATTGGAGTCTTTGTATTATCGAGAAAACCTTGATCCAAGGAGATCATAAGAAAATGAAATTAAAAAAAAATTTGAAAAAAATTGGGATGGGGGTGAAAGTGGGAGGGGGAACCTCAAAAATTTGATCCGAGGAGATGGAGAGCACAAGAAAATGAAATTCAAAAAAAAATCGAAAAAAATCGGAAAAAAATTCGGGAGCGGGGGCGATCCGAACGACGCTGCAGAAGGCGCTGGCGGGCGCGAGCGCGGGCGCGCGGGCAGGGCGCCAGTTGGGCAGGCATGGGTGGGGGTTGAGGGTGAGGTGGTCGAGGGTGGGGATCATGGGTGGGGGTCGTGGGTGGGGGTCGTGAGTGGGGGTCGTGGGTGGGGTCATGGGTGGGGTCATGGGTGGGGGTCGTGGGTGGGGTCATGGGTGGGGGTCGTGGGTGGGGTTCGTGGGTGGGGGTCGTGAGTGGGGGTCGTGGGTGGGGGTCGTGGGTGGGGGTCGTGGGTGGGGGTCGTGGGTGGGGGTCATGGGTGGGGTCGTGGGTGGGGGTCGTGGGTGGGGGGTCGTGGGTGGGGGTTGAGGGCGAGGTCAAGGTCATTAGCATATAGGTGTGAAAAGGAGTCCACTCAGGAAAGGGAGCCACTCAGGAAAAGGAGCCACTCAGCCACAGACCTTTTCAGGAGGAGCCACTCAGCCGCCTTCAGCACTACTTATATATATATATATATATATATATATATATATATATATATATATATATATATATATATATATATATATATATATATATATATATATATATATATATATATCATCGAGAAAGCTTCCATGGAAAAAGTTTTTTGATATAGAAAAGTGAGATATAACGTTGATCTTCCTTGAGAAATATAAAAATAAAGTTGTAAACTTATGTTGAATATCACACAAGAAATTACAGAGGTGAGCAGCGATCTATGACGTACCTGAGCTTCTGTATTAAATGAAGGTAGGTAAACACACTTTTTCTTAGTAACTTCACATTTATACTGACTGATGTAGTAGTAGCCAGGCTTAGGCTTGGTAACACGCACTGACTGATGTAGTAGTAGCCAGGCTTAGGCTTGGTAACACGCACTGACTGATGTAGTAGTAGCCAGGCTTAGGCTTGGTAACAAGCACTGACTGATGTAGTAGTAGCCAGGCTTAGGCTTGGTAACAAGCACTGACTGATGTAGTAGTAGCCAGGCTTAGGCTTGGTAACAAGCACTGACTGATGTAGTAGTAGCCAGGCTTAGGCTTGGTAACAAGCACTGACTGATGTAGTAGTAGCCAGGCTTAGGCTTGGTAACAAGCACTGACTGATGTAGTAGTAGCCAGGCTTAGGCTTGGTAACAAGCACTGACTGATGTAGTAGTAGCCAGGCTTAGGCTTGGTAACAAGCACTGACTGATGTAGTAGTAGCCAGGCTTAGGCTTGGTAACAAGCACTGACTGATGTAGTAGTAGCCAGGCTTAGGCTTGGTAACAAGCACTGACTGATGTAGTAGTAGCCAGGCTTAGGCTTGGTAACACGCACTGACTGATGTAGTAGTAGCCAGGCTTAGGCTTGGTAACAAGCACTGACTGATGTAGTAGTAGCCAGGCTTAGGCTTGGTAACAAGCACTGACTGATGTAGTAGTAGCCAGGCTTAGGCTTGGTAACAAGCACTGACTGATGTAGTAGTAGCCAGGCTTAGGCTTGGTAACAAGCACTGACTGATGTAGTAGTAGCCAGGCTTAGGCTTGGTAACAAGCAATGACTGATGTAGTAGTAGCCAGGCTTAGGCTTGGTAACAAGCACTGACTGATGTAGTAGTAGCCAGGCTTAGGCTTGGTAACAAGCACTGACTGATGTAGTAGTAGCCAGGCTTAGGCTTGGTAACAAGCACTGACTGATGTAGTAGTAGCCAGGCTTAGGCTTGGTAACACGCACTGACTGATGTAGTAGTAGCCAGGCTTAGGCTTGGTAACACGCACTGACTGATGTAGTAGTAGCCAGGCTTAGGCTTGGTAACACGCACTGACTGATGTAGTAGTAGCCAGGCTTAGGCTTGGTAACACGCACTGACTGATGTAGTAGTAGCCAGGCTTATGCTTGGTAACACGCACTGACTGATGTAGTAGTAGCCAGGCTTAGGCTTGGTAACACGCACTGACTGATGTAGTAGTAGCCAGGCTTAGGCTTGGTAACAAGCACTGACTGATGTAGTAGTAGCCAGGCTTAGGCTTGGTAACAAGCACTGACTGATGTAGTAGTAGCCAGGCTTAGGCTTGGTAACAAGCACTGACTGATGTAGTAGTAGCCAGGCTTAGGCTTGGTAACACGCACTGACTGATGTAGTAGTAGCCAGGCTTAGGCTTGGTAACAAGCACTGACTGATGTAGTAGTAGCCAGGCTTAGGCTTGGTAACAAGCACTGACTGATGTAGTAGTAGCCAGGCTTAGGCTTGGTAACACGCACTGACTGATGTAGTAGTAGCCAGGCTTAGGCTTGGTAACAAGCACTGACTGATGTAGTAGTAGCCAGGCTTAGGCTTGGTAACAAGCACTGACTGATGTTGTAGTAGCCAGGCTTAGGCTTGGTAACACGCACTGACTGATGTAGTAGTAGCCAGGCTTAGGCTTGGTAACAAGCACTGACTGATGTTGTAGTAGCCAGGCTTAGGCTTGGTAACAAGCACTGACTGATGTTGTAGTAGCCAGGCTTAGGCTTGGTAACAAGCACTGACTGATGTAGTAGTAGCCAGGCTTAGGCTTGGTAACAAGCACTGACTGATGTAGTAGTAGCCAGGCTTAGGCTTGGTAACAAGCACTGACTGATGTAGTAGTAGCCAGGCTTAGGCTTGGTAACAAGCACTGACTGATGTAGTAGTAGCCAGGCTTAGGCTTGGTAACACGCACTGACTGATGTAGTAGTAGCCAGGCTTAGGCTTGGTAACAAGCACTGACTGATGTAGTAGTAGCCAGGCTTAGGCTTGGTAACAAGCACTGACTGATGTTGTAGTAGCCAGGCTTAGGCTTGGTAACAAGCACTGACTGATGTAGTAGTAGCCAGGCTTAGGCTTGGTAACAAGCACTGACTGATGTTGTAGTAGCCAGGCTTAGGCTTGGTAACAAGCACTGACTGATGTTGTAGTAGCCAGGCTTAGGCTTGGTAACAAGCACTGACTGATGTAGTAGTAGCCAGGCTTAGGCTTGGTAACAAGCACTGACTGATGTTGTAGTAGCCAGGCTTAGGCTTGGTAACAAGCACTGACTGATGTTGTAGTAGCCAGGCTTAGGCTTGGTAACAAGCACTGACTGATGTAGTAGTAGCCAGGCTTAGGCTTGGTAACAAGCACTGACTGATGTAGTAGTAGCCAGGCTTAGGCTTGGTAACAAGCACTGACTGATGTAGTAGTAGCCAGGCTTAGGCTTGGTAACAAGCACTGACTGATGTAGTAGTAGCCAGGCTTAGGCTTGGTAACAAGCACTGACTGATGTTGTAGTAGCCAGGCTTAGGCTTGGTAACAAGCACTGACTGATGTAGTAGTAGCCAGGCTTAGGCTTGGTAACAAGCACTGACTGATGTAGTAGTAGCCAGGCTTAGGCTTGGTAACACGCACTGACTGATGTAGTAGTAGCCAGGCTTAGGCTTGGTAACAAGCACTGACTGATGTAGTAGTAGCCAGGCTTAGGCTTGGTAACAAGCACTGACTGATGTAGTAGTAGCCAGGCTTAGGCTTGGTAACAAGCACTGACTGATGTAGTAGTAGCCAGGCTTAGGCTTGGTAACAAGCACTGACTGATGTTGTAGTAGCCAGGCTTAGGCTTGGTAACAAGCACTGACTGATGTAGTAGTAGCCAGGCTTAGGCTTGGTAACAAGCACTGACTGATGTTGTAGTAGCCAGGCTTAGGCTTGGTAACAAGCACTGACTGATGTAGTAGTAGCCAGGCTTAGGCTTGGTAACGAGTACTTTTGACAGTGCCCGATTTAAATGAACAGAAGCCCTAGACTATTCCACATGTGAAGACACTCTCAGTCCCTCACCATCACAACAAGAGAAAGATGAAAGATTGTTTTAAACAATATTGTATTTCTATTGTAACTAAGTAACTTGCTGTATTTTCACCATCTCTATTTAGTCACTCCAAAAAATTGAAGATCATAGAAACTGGTATGTTATATCCAACTGACTGGTATGCTATATACATCTGACTGTTATATACAACTGACTGGTCTGTTATATACAACTGACTGGTATGTTATGTACAACTTACTGGTATATAGAACTGACTGTTATGTTATATACAACTGACTGGTGTTATATACAGTTTTTACAACCCAGGCACAATAAGGACTGTTATATACAACTGACTGTTATGTACAACTGACTGTCATATACAACTGACTGATATGCTATATAGAACTGACTGTTATATACAACTGCGTGGTATGTTATATACAACTGACTGGTATGTACAATTGACTGTTATATACAACTGACTGTTATATACAACTGACTGGTACGTTATATCCAACTGACTGGTATGTTATATACAATTGACTGGTGTGTTATATACAACTAACTGGTATATACAACTGACTGGTATATACAACTGACTGTTACGTTATATACAATTGACTGGTATGTTATATACAACTGACTGGTCTGTTATATACAACTGACTGGTATGTTGTGTACAACTTACTGGTATATAGAACTGACTGGTATGTTATGTACAACTGACTGTTATGTTATATACAACTGACTGGTATGTTATATACAACTGACTGGTATGTTATATACAACTGACTGGTATGTTATATACAACTGATGGTTATGTTATATACAACTGACTGTTATGTTATATACAACTGACTGGTATGTTATATACAACTGACTGGTATGTTATATACAACTGACTGGTATGTTATATACAACTGACTGGTATGTTATATACAACTGACTGTTATGTTATATACAACTGACTGTTATGTTATATACAACTGACTGGTATGTTATATACAACTGACTGGTATGTTATATACAACTGACTGGTATATTCAACTGACTGGTATATACAACTGACCGTTATGTTATATACAACTGACTTGTATATTCAACTGACTGGTATATACAACTGACTGGTATATTCAACTGACTGGTATATTCAACTGACTGGTATATTCAACTGACTGGTATATACAACTGACTGGTATATACAACTGACTGTTATGTTATACACAACTGACTGGTCTGTTATTTACAATTGACTGGTATGTTATATACAACTGACTGTTATATACAACTGACTGGTATATACAACTGACTGGTATGTTATATACAACTGACTGTTGTATACATCTGACTGGTACGTTATATACAACTGACTGTTGTATACATCTGACTGGTATGTTATATACAACTGACTGTTATATACAACTGACTGGTATGTTATATACAACTGACTGGTATGTTATATACAACTGACTGGTATGTTATATTCAACTGACTGTTGTATACAACTGACTGTTATATACAACTGACTGTTATATACAACTGACTGTTATATACAACTGACTGGTATATTATATACAACTGACTGTTGTATACAACTGACTGTTATATACAACTGACTGTTATATACAACTGACTGTTATATACAACTGACTGGTATGTTATATACAACTGACTGGTATGTTATATACAACTGACTGTTATATACAACTGACTGGTATGTTATATACAACTGACTGGTATGTTATATACAACTGACTGTTATATACAACTGACTGGTATGTTATATACAACTGACTGTTGTATACAACTGACTGTTATATACAACTGACTGTTATATACAACTGACTGTTATATACAACTGACTGGTATGTTATATACAACTGACTGTTGTATACAACTGACTGGTATGTTATATACAACTGACTGGTATGTTATATACAACTGACTGTTATATACAACTGACTGGTATGTTATATACAACTGACTGGTATGTTATATACAACTGACTGGTATGTTATATACAACTGACTGGTATGTTATATACAACTGACTGGTATGTTATATACAACTGACTGGTATGTTATATACAACTGACTGGTATGTTATATACAACTGACTGGTATGTTATATACAACTGACTGGTATGTTATATACAACTCACTGGTATGTTATATACAACTGACTGGTATGTTATATACAACTGACTGGTATGTTATATACAACTGACTGGTATGTTATATACAACTGACTGGTATGTTATATATAACTGACTGGTATGTTATATACAACTGACTGGTATGTTATATACAACTGACTGGTATGTTATATACAACTGACAGTTATGTTATATATAACTGACTGGTATGTTATATATAACTGACTGGTATGTTATATACAACTGACTGGTATATACAACTTACTGGTATATATAACTGACTGGTATATACAACTGTCTAGTATGTTATATGCAACTGACTGGTATACCTGGAGAGGGTTTCGGGGGTCAACGCCCCCGCGGCTCGGTCTGAGACCAGGCCTCGTAGTAGATCAGGGTCTGATCAACCAGGCTATTACTGCTGGCCGTACGTAAAGCCTGGCTGGTCAGGTACTGATTTTAGGTGCCTGTCCAGTGCATTCTTGAAGACAGTCAGGGGTCTATTGGTAATCCCCCTTTTGTATGCTGGGAGGCAGTTCAACAATCTTGGGCCCCTGACACTTATTGTGCTGTCTTTTACTGTACTCGTGGCGCCCCTGCTTTTCATTGCATCTCCTGCCGAGTCTTTTGTTTTTGTAGTGAGTGATTTTCGTGTGTAAGTTTGGTACTAATCCCTCTAGGATTTTCCAAGTGTATATTATCATGTATCTTTCTCGCCTGCGTTCCAGGGAACACAAATCAAGGGATTTCAACCGTTCCCAGTAATTTAGGTGTTTTATTGTACTTATGTGTGCCATGAAAGTTCTCTGTACATTCTTCAGATCAGCAATTTCGCCAGCCTTGAACGGGGCAGTTGGTGCACAGCAGTATTCCAGTCTAGAGAGAACAAGCGACCTGAAGAGAATCATCCTGGGCTTGGCGTCTCTAGTTTTGAAGACTCTCATTATGCATCCTATCAATTTTCTAGAAGATACGGTAGATACGTTGTTATGGTTTGGGTGAGTCTGACCAATAACTGGATGGGGTCGCCTCTTTTCAAGTCTAAGTGACCCTCAACATGGCTACTTTACCATCTCATGAACTAAATAATTTAAAAATGCTTTATTTTTCAGTGGGAGGGAGAGTAGGGAAATGTATAGTAGTGGACGAGGTTGACAACCACTTGTCAACCTTCAAGAAGGGATGACTGATGACGCTATACATATGGTGAAAACATTCCACCAGGATTCCACTGAGTCCTCCATATTCTACTGGGGGGACGGGTGGGTGATTGAGTGAGGCCTATTGAGAGAGTGACCGTTAACGCCCCCTTTAAGGGAAAGGGTAAGGGGGTGGGTCTTCCGATTCCCCCCTTTCTCCCTCTCTCTCTCTCTCTCTCTCTCTCTCTCTCTCTCTCCCTCCATAAGAACATAAGAACATAAGAACGAAGGAACACTGCAGAAGGCCTACTGGCCCATGCGAGGCAGGTCCAAGTCTCCTACCGGCTTAAGCCAATGCACCCAACCTAGTCAGGTCAGGTCACATTGACTTAAGGGAGGAACACGGCAACCGACCTGGTAGCACAAGCTATCAGGTCTAACTCACACCCACCCACATCCACTCATGTATTTATCCAACCTATTTTTAAAGCTACACAACGTTCTGGCCTCTATAACGGTACTTGGGAGTTTGTTCCACTCATCCACAACTCTATTACCAAACCAGTACTTTCCTATATCCTTCCTGAATCTGAATTTTTCCAACTTAAAACCATTGCTGCGAGTCCTGTCTAGGCTAGATATTTTCAGCACACTATTTACATCCCCTTTATTTATTCCTGTCTTCCATTTATACACCTCAATCATATCCCCCCTAATTCTACGTCTTTCTAGAGAGTGCAGATTCAGGGCCCTTAGTCTATCCTCATAGGGAAGGTTTCTGATACATGGGATCAACTTTGTCATCCTCCTTTGTACATTTTCCAGAGAATTTATATCCATTCTGTAATAAGGTGACCAAAACTGTGCAGCATAATCTAAATGAGGCCTAACCAAGGATGTATAGAGTTGAAGAACAACCTGAGGACTCCTATTATTTATGCTTCTTGATATGAAGCCAAGGATTCTATTAGCTTTATTGCGAACACTTATGCACTGTTGTCTTGGTTTCAGATTACTGCTAACCAGAACTCCTAAATCTTTTTCGCAATCCGTAATATTAAGATCTACATTATTTAGTTTATATGTGGCATGGTTATTGTCCTGTCCAACATTTAGAACTTTGCATTTGTCTATATTAAACTGCATCTGCCACTTCTCCGACCACTGCATCAGTCTATTCAAATCTTCCTGGAGTGCTCGAATGTCCTCGTCAGAATGAATTCGACGGCCTATTTTGGTGTCATCGGCAAACTTGCCGATGTCGCTCTTTATGCCCTCATCTATGTCGTTTATGTAGATTGTGAACAGCAGGGGGCCCAACACTGACCCCTGTGGAACACCGCTCGTGACACTTCCCCACTCTGATTTCTCCCCATTTATGCAAACTCTCTGCTGCCTATTTGTCAACCATGCCTCTATCCAGGAAAAAATTTCTCCTCCTATTCCATGTGCTTTAATTTTCCTCAATAGTCTCTGATGTGGGACCCTGTCAAAAGCCTTACTGAAGTCCATATACACAATATCATATTCATTACCATGATCTACCTCCTCAAATACCTTAGTGAAAAAAGTTAATAAATTCGTAAGGCAGGAACGCCCCTTTGTAAAACCATGCTGAGATTCGTTGATTAATTTATGCTTTTCAAGGTGGCTACGAACTGCCTCGGCAATTATTGATTCCATAAATTTTCCCACTATGGAGGTTAGGCTTATTGGTCTATAGTTCGAAGCTAAGGACCTGTCACCTGTTTTGAAAATAGGTATCACATTTGCCATTTTCCACTTATCTGGCACCATGCCAGTTTGTAGTGATATGTTGAAAAGATTAGCCAAAGGTGTGCTAAGCTCCTCTTTACATTCCTTTAGAACCCTTGCATACAGTTCATCAGGGCCTGGGGATTTGTTAGGTTTTAATTTATCTATTTGCCTAAGGACCATGTCACTTGTGACCCTAATAGTGCACAGTTTATTATCGTCCTGTTCTACATAATTTATCATTACTGGAATATCGCTGGTATCCTCCTGTGTAAAAACTGAGAGGAAGTATGTGTTAAAAATTCTACACATTTCCTTATCACTGTCAGTGAGCTGACCCGAGGAACTTTTGAGTGGGCCTATCTTGTCCCTGATCTTACTTCTGTATACCTGAAAGAATCCTTTTGGGTTAGTCTTCGATTCTCTTGCAACTTTAACCTCATAATCTCTTTTTGCTTTTCTAATTCCCTTTTTTATTTCTCTCTTTAACTGAATATATCGATTTCTCAATTGCCCCTCTCCTCTTTTGATTTGCCTATATATGCCTCTCTTTTGACCAATCAGATATTTTAATCTATTGTTCATCCATTTAGGATCATTTTTGTTTGATCTGATTTCCCTATTTGGAACATAATTTGACTGAGCAGCTAGAACTATGCCCTGGAAAGCATCATATCGGCAACCATCACCACCTACCTGACCCTTAGTCAGGTCATTCCAGTTCAGCCCACCTAAGTAATTTTTCAGTCCTATGAAATCAGCCAAGCGAAAGTCAGGGACGGAGACTTGATTGCCATTATTAGGGGAATTCCATGATATATTAAAACTGAGTGATTTGTGATCACTTTCCCCAAGCTCATCATTAACCTCAAGATTATTAATTAGTGTTTCCCTACTGGCAAGAACCAAGTCAAGGAGGTTATTTCCCCTAGTTGGCTCTGTCACAAACTGTTTTAAAAAACAATCCTGGATCGTATCAAGAAAGTCACCTGACTCTAAATTTCCTGTCAAATTGCTCCAGTCAATCTGTCTATAGTTGAAATCTCCCATTAGCACAACATTTTCGTATGTAGATGCCTTACGAATTTCGTCCCATAGAAGTTTACTGCACTCCCTATCAAGATTTGGGGCCCTGTAAATCACACCCAAAATTAGTTTTTCTCGGCCCTCGAGAAGCTGTAACCAAACAGATTCAGTGGCTGACGCTTCTAATTTAATATCTTGTCTAACACAACAATTTAAATTGTCTCTGACATACATCGCTACTCCACCACCTTTCCTGTTGACCCTGTCAGTGTGGAATAATTTATAGCCTTGTATGTGACATTCAGAGGGCATCTCTCTATCTTTCAGATTGAGCCAGGTCTCTGTTATAGCAATAATATCTATGTTTCCTGCACTTGCAATTAATCTTAGCTCATCTATCTTATTTCTTACACTCCTGCTATTAGTATAGTAAACCTTAAGGGAGCTAGTCCCTTGCTGCCCTCTGCTGTCCCCCTTTGTTTGCTGACCTGATCTATTGTCTTTATTTATAACTTCATGCTGAATGCCTTTTATACATTTACTGTTTCCAACCCAAGTGTTGCAACCTGCTTGTTTCCCACACACACCCATACCTCTATCTTCCATCAGTTTAAAATCATAGGCATTTCACCAATGGCCTTCTCAATCGAGTCTGCAAGTGCTACCACCCCAGCCCCAGAGAGATGTACCCCATCCCTTGCATACATATCATGTTTGCCATAAAAGTTGTTCCAGTTGTCAATGAATGGGATTGCAAGTTCCTTGCAGTATCTGTCTAGCCAGCAATTTACACCAATTGCCCTAGACAACCATTCATTTCCTACTCCCCTTCTAGGCAAGATGCTACATATGATTGGGATCCCTCCCTTAGACTTAATGAAATCTATAGCTGACCTGTACTTATCTAGCAGCTCTTCTCTCCTACCCTTCCCAATATCATTTCCACCAGCACTGAGACAGATAATGGGCTTGCTCCCATTACCTGACATGATATTATCCAGCCTGTTGACAATGTCCCCAACACCAGCTCCAGGGAAGCACACTCTATCTCTCATCTTCTTATTCCTATTACAAAAAGCACGGTCAATGTATCTTACCTGAGAGTCACCAACCACAAGAATGCGCTTACCTCCATTAGCAGGGGCAGTAGTACCCTTACCTTCACTGGCCACTGAAGTACATTCATCCTGAAGAACAGAGAAGCGATTTCCTACCTTCAGATCTTCACTCTTAACTTTCCTTACTCTGATGCGCCTTCCATTACTGTGAACTACTCGCCACTTGTAGCAGGTGCTGGGCTGCACCTCACTGCTGGTAGCCGTTGCTGCCTCCCCAACTACAGCCTCCTCACAGCGAGAGACAGACTGCACCTCGCTGCTAGAAGCCTCATTCCCCACAACTCCAGCCACCTCACACTCTCTCCCAGACCCATTGAGGTGGACCTTCAGCCTCCTAATCTCCTCCTGGAGAAGCAAGACCTCCTCCTTCAACTCTCCAACCTCAATTTTTAAAACACTGCAGAAGCAAGCCATGCTTTGTAACCGTCCACACTAATCCCCAAAGCAGCTCAGGGTCTGTGACCTCACGTGACGACTGACCACTGAGGTCGGGGGGGGGGGGAAGGGGCCGCTACTCAGTGCGGGGGGAAGCATTAATTAAGACACCTGCTGTCCCTGTTCACCTATCAATAAAATAGGTACCTGGGTGTTAGTCGACTGGTGTGGGTCGTATCCTGGGGACAAAATTGACCTAATTTGCTGGAAATACTCCGTATAACAAGGGGATTTCTAAAGTAGTATGTCATTAATGTCAGCTGGACTGTATGCCTTGTACATATACTTATAGAAGAAAAAGATATTATTATTATTATTAATCCTGCCCAATTGCCCCGGGACAGTAGGTTGTCTGGGACGAAGCAAGCACCATGTAACAGGTGCGACACGTCGCTGCATGAGGCGTGTCGTAATATTGCCTTCACCACCTGATTAAAGGTCGCAGTGTTAGAGTCGTAGAGACTCTAACAATTACATCGGGTTCACTGTCGTGTGGAGGGAGTTAAGCCTCGTGTACATGCACGCCAGCAAACCCATCTAGCCCCCCTGAGAACCTTCACCGGCTGGTCAATTGCAACCTTGTTCAGTGTCAATTGCAATCCATAATCTTGTTCATGGCAAATACCACCTAGCTAGGCAGTGGTATTTAGTTCAGATCATCGAGGATCTAGTATCTATGGTGTGGTTCACGTGGGTTCAACACGAGACCGATGTCACTCTCCAGCAAGTCAGTGTACTGGGTAATCAAGGCCAGGATCATGGACCAGGCACCTGGTGTCATCAAGGACATCTGAACGGTGAGTAGCCCTTACACTTAGTCTTACACAGTCCCGTCGGAAGGGTGTTAG
Organism: Cherax quadricarinatus; assembly: GCF_038502225.1. Taxonomy (NCBI): domain Eukaryota; kingdom Metazoa; phylum Arthropoda; class Malacostraca; order Decapoda; family Parastacidae; genus Cherax; species Cherax quadricarinatus. The sequence continues at coordinate 38,046,212 of NC_091293.1, read as the reverse complement.
CCCACATGTTATTAGACTTGGGACAGCTGGGGTCTAATGGGCTAGAGTGACGTGCAGTTAATTAGTGTCAATCACAGTGCAACCTCCCTTATATTGGACGATACACAACATACATCAGAACAGTAATGTTGAAATTGGTATAAAATACCGATAAGTTGATGATTAAGACACATGTGCAACAGTTCGATGTCTTTATTCTTGACTTCAGTCAAATACAGACGCAGCGGGTGTAGTAGTGAAATAAAAGATGATTTAATCAGTCCATCAACCTTGTAGAAATATTATTTGAGGTGGTCAGTCCCTCAGCCTGGAGAAGTTCAGCTACATGGTCTGGAACGATATCATTCCAGACCATGTAGGGACTGACCACCTCAAATACCATTTCTACAAGGTTGATGGACTGATTACATCATCTTCATTTCACTACTACACCTGCTGCCTCTGTATTTGACTGAAGTGAACAATAAAGGTACTGCACTGTTGCACGTGTGTCTTGATCCTCAGAGTAAACATTGCCTCCTTCTTCGGTATTATCACTTGCTCCTTCACAGTTATCTTTTCATTTATGTAGTTCTAAAGTAACTTTGACTGGGTTTTGGCCTTCTCTATGATGTATAATGTTCAAATTGTTATTTCGGCTTCTCTTCTCATTCTTGCTCGCTGGTTCCTGGCAATCACTCACACCTGATCAATCATGAAAAAAGTATAAAATGTTCCCAGCGCTGAGACAGCTGACTCATGAGGAGAAGTTGAAAGAACGGAACCTGACGACCCTAGACAAAAGAATATCCCGCAGCCTGGTAGGCGACGCTCTTGCCTCACACAGTGTCCGTGGTTCGATCTCCAGCTGGTGGAAACATTGGGCGGGTTTCCTTACATCTGCTTCCCTGTTCACCTAGCAAGCAAGCAAGTAGGTACCTAGGTGTTAGTCAACCGGTGTGGGACAAGATTTAAGGACCACAATAGAAATAAGACAGACAGTCCTCTATGACGCACTGAGTTTCTTGGGTTATCCTGAGTGGCTAACCCTCCGGGGTTAAAAATCCAAACAAAATCTTATCTTATATCTCATCATTTTACCTCCCGTCTCACCTTACCCACACATTACAAATTTCACACACCTCTCCCACTGTACACAACAGACGCCACATCAATCTTACAACAAGCAACACCTCGTTACTATGCTTGGGAATGTGTCGAGATTCGCAACCACATTAATTCTGGAAGTAACGAGGATGTGAGATGATCACGACGTATGTGATACTCGGGGTAACATATGGTATACAATAACGACGTGCATGATGTACAGAGACCTTGATAACGTGTATGATGTACAGAGACCTTGCTAACAGCGTGTATGATGCACAGAGACCTTGATAACGACGTGCATGATGTACAGAGACCTTGATAACGTGTATGATGTACAGAGACCTTGCTAACAGCGTGTATGATGCACAGAGACCTTGATAACGACGTGTATGATGTACAGAGACTTTGATAACGACGTGTATGATGTACAGAGACCTTGATAACGTGTATGATGTACAGAGACCTTGCTAACAGCGTGTATGATGTACAGAGACCTTGATAACGACGTGTATGATGTACAGAGACTTTGATACCGACGTGTATGATGTGCAGAGACCTTGATAATAACGTGTATGTTGTACAAAGACCTTGATAACAACGTGTATGATGTACAGAGACTTTGATAACAATGTGTATGATGTACAGACCTTGATAACGACGTGCATGATGTACAGAGACCTTGATAACAACGTGCATGATGTACAGAGACCTTGATAACGACGTACATGAGGTACAAAGACCATGATAACGACGTGCATGATGTACAGAGATCTTGATAACGACGTATATGATGTACAGAAACCTTGATAACAAAGTGTATGATGTACAGAGACCTTGATAACGACGTATATGATGTACAGAGGCCTTGATAACGACGTGTATGATGTACAGAGACCTTGATAACGACGTGCATGATGTACAGAAACCTTGATAACAACGTGCATGATGTACAGAGACCTTGATAACGACGTTCATGATGTACATAGACCTTGATAACGACGTGTATGACGTACAGAGATCTTGATAACGACGTGCATGATGTACAGAGCCCTTGATAACGTGCATGATGTACAGAGACCTTCATAACGACGTGCATGCTGTACAGAAACCTTGATAACGACGTGTATGATGTACAGAGACCTTGATAACGACGTTTATGATGTAGAGAGTCCTTGATAACGACGTGAATGATATACAGAGACCTTGATAACGAGGTGCATGATGTACAGAGACCTTGATAACAACGTGCATGATGTACAGAGACCTTGATAACGACGTGCATGATGTACAGAGACCTTGATAACGACGTGTATGATGTACAGAGACCTTGATAACGACGTGTATGATGCACAGAGACCTTGATAACGACGTGTATGATATACAGAGACCTTGATAACGACGTGCATGATGTACAGAGACCTAGATAACAACATGCATGATGTACAGAGACCTTGATAACGACGTGCATGATGTAAAGAGACCTTGATAACGACGTGCATGATGCACAGAGACCTTGATAACGACGTGCATGATGTACAGAGACCTTGATAACGACGTGCATGATGTACAAAGACCTTGACAACGACGTGTATGATGTACAGACCTTAATAACGATGTGTATGATGTACAAAGACAATGGGTAGAAACTAGCCAATTAAGACCGAAAACAAATCGGTGACAACGTTGAGATGAGCAGCAAGTGAAACACGCGTGAGCAACACCCTAGAATTTAACACACACACACACACACATTATATATATATATATATATATATATATATATACATATATATATATACATATATATATATATATATATATATATATATATATATATATATATATATATATATATATATATATATTTATTTATATATATATTTATTTAGGATGGGGTCCACCTCTGGTGGTGTAAATTGTGGGACCCATAGCCTCGGAGAAGTGGATAAAAAGGCTTCAAGGAAATTATATATATATATATATATATATATATATATATATATATATATATATATATATATATATATATATATATATATATATATATATATATATATATATATATATATATATATATATATATATGTATATATATATATGTATATATATATATATGTATATATATATATATATATATAGTATATATATATATATATATATATATATATATATATATATATATATATATATTATATATATATATATATATAATGTCGTGCCGAATAGGCAGAACTTGCGATCTTGGTTTAAATAGCAACGCTCATCTTGCCATATAGGACAAGTGAAAATTTGTGTATGCAATAATTTCGCCAAAATCATTCTGAACCTAACGAAAAAAAATATATTTCACTGTGTTTGTTCAGTATTAAATTATTGTAAACAAATCTAAAATATATTTAGTTGGGTTAGGCTAAAATAAATTGTTCTTGTTATGATAAGGTTAGGTAAGTTTTCTAAGTTCCTTTTGGTGCAAAAGTATAAATTTTTACATCAACATTAATGAAAAAAATATATCTTTAAACGTATAAGAGAAAATTTTAGAAAGGACTTAATTTTAAATGAGTTCTTGCTAATTGACCAGTTTTACATATTCGGCACGACATATATATATATATATATATATATATATATATATATATATATATATATATATATATATATATATATATATATATATATATATATATATATATATATATATATATATATATATATATATATATATATATATATATATATATATATATATATATATATATATATATATATACAGTGGTCCCTAGCTTTTCGTAGTTCTCGGCAATCGTAAATTTCGCCAATCATAGGAGTATTTTCGTATAAACATGGACTCGCTTTTCATAGGTTGACTCGCGAATAGTAGTTCGTCCAGGACGCTTACGCAGGGTGTGAGCCGGGGAGGCCTCCCTACCCAGCCAGTCTGGCATTGTTTACCAGTGAGTGAAGGTCCCCTCAAGTGCTCCTACGAAATATTTCATAATATTCCACTCATTTTAGTGCTTGCAAGTACTAAATAAGCTACCATGGCTCCAAAGAAAGCTCCTAGTGCCAAGCCTGTGGTAAAGAAGGTGAGAAATATGTACAGTGACAAAGTCTTGTACCATTTTAGGGAGGTGTTAAAGAGACGCCAGAAACAGAGCTCTCTCCACAGTTACTTTGCGAGACAGGACTAGAGTGACTCTCAAGGTGGTTCTAGTGGCATTAAGAAACAGAGAAGAGAAGCAACCCCAGAGAAGCAATTGGTACCTGAGGTGTTGATGGAAGGGGATTCCCCTTCCAAACTATAAACAATCCACTCTCTCTCCTCCTCCAGTCTCCCATACACTAAGAAGAATCTCCAATAAAGGTAAGTGTTATGCTGTTAATGTTTCATTCATCATTTCCCATTGTATTGTTTATGTACTACATGTATATTTCATGTAAAAAAATTTTTTGTTTTAATACTTCTGAGTGTCAGAAACGGATTAATTGTATTTACATTATTTCTTATGGGGAAAATTGATTCGTAAATCGTAAATTTCGTTTATAGTAGCTCCTCCAGGAACGGATTAAGCGCTAGCCAAGGATTCGAACCCATGTTGTACTGGCCTGCCTCATGGCAAGCGACAACCACATGAAGCTTTAAACCACAGGACCACCCAACCCTACAAGAATGGCGCAGCCAGCACACAGCTAACTGTTGGGCCGCCATCCGAGGGCATACGGAGGTGTGGGAGCTTCTAAGCTAATTTCATTCTCATCCCTGTTTGGTGTACTAGCCTCACGAGCAGTATTTATATATTATTGTAACCACGAACGAGTGGTATTGATCAATAACAACACTGTGATCAATAACACTCGTTCGTGGTTACAATAATATATAAATACTGCTCGTGAGGCTAGTACACCAAACAGGGATGAGAATGAAATTAGCTTAGAAGCTCCCGCACCTCCGTATGCCCTCGGAAGGCGGCCCAACAGCTAGCTGTGTGCTGGCTGCGCCATTCTTGTAGGGTTGGGTGGTCCTGTGGTTTAAAGCGTCATGTGGCTCTCGCTTACCATGAGGCAGGCCAGTACAACAGGGTTCGAATCCTTGGCTAGCGCAGTGTTGTTATATATATATATATATATATATATATATATATATATATATATATATATATATATATATATATATATATATATATATATATATATATGAACAAACACACACACGCACGCACACACACACACACACACACACACACATACACACACACCAGCAAGACTGGACCTCGTGTTCATCCTGAGCAGTTCAGACATTGAGGACATCACATATGAGAGGC
>NC_091293.1:38020801-38035801 GCF_038502225.1 Cherax quadricarinatus | reverse complement strand
TCACTCAAAGAAAAGGATCTTGGGGTGAGCATCGTACCGAGTACATCTCCTGAGGCGCACATCAACCAAATAACGGCTGCAGCATATGGGAGCCTGGCAAACATGAGAAAAGCGTTTAGACATCTAAGTAAGGAGTCATTCACGACACTGTACACCGTGTACGTCAGGCACATACTGATGCTGCATACAACACCAGCATGGAACCCACACCTGGTCAAGCATGTCAAGAAATTAGAGAAAGTGCAAATGTTTGGAACAAGACTAATCCCTGAGCTAAGGTATGTTCTACTAGGAGAGGTGAAGGGAACTCAACCTGACGACACTAGAGAACAGGTGGGATAGGGAGACCATGATAACGACGTATAAAATACTGAGAGGAATTGACAAGGTGAATAAGGACAGAATGTTTCAGAGATGTGATACAGCAACAAGAGGTCACAAATGGAAGTTAACAACTCAGATGAATTATAGGGATGTTAGGAAGTATTTCTTCAACAATCTAGAGAGTGATGTAGTGGACCAGGATCCATACATAGCTTTAAGAAGAGGTATAGTGAAGCTCATGGCGCAGGGAGAGAGTGGACCTAGCGTGTGTGTGTGTGTGTGTGTGTGTGTGTGTGTGTACTCACCTAGTTGTACTCACCTAGTTGAGGTTGCAGGGGTCGAGTCCGAGCTCCTGGCCCTGCCTTTTCACTGGTCGCTACTAGGTCACTCTCCCTGAACCGTGAGCTTTATCATACCTCTGCCTAAAGCTATGTATGGATCCTGCCTCCACTTCATCGCTTCCCAAACTATTCCACTTCCTGACTACTCTCTGGCTGAAGAAGTACTTCCTAACATCCCTGTGATTCATCTGTGTCTTCAACTTCCAACTGTGTCCCCTTGTTACTGTGCCCAATCTCTGGAACATCCTGTCTTTGTCCACCTTGTCAATTCCTCTCAGCATTTTGTATGTCGTTATCATGTCCCCCCCCATCTCTCCTGTCCTCCAGTGTCGTCAGGTTGATTTCCCTTAACCTCTCCTCGTAGGACATACCTCTTAGCTCTGGGACTAGTCTTGTTGCAAACCTTTGCACTTTCTCTAGTTTCTTTACATGCTTGGCTAGATGTGGGTTTCAGACTGGTGCCGCATACTCCAATATGGGCCTAACGTACACGGTGTACAGGGTCCTGAACGATTCCTTATTAAGATGTCGGAATACGTGTGCGTGTGTGTGTGTGTGTGTGTGTGTGTGTGTGTGTGTGTGTGTGTGTGTGTGTGTGTGTGTGTGTGTGTGTGTATGTGTGTGTGTGTGTGTGTGTGTGTGTGTGTGTGTGTGTGTGTTTGTGTGTGTGTGTGTGTGTGTGTGTGTATGTGTGTGTGTGTGTGTGTGTGTGTGTGTGTGTGTGTGTGTGTGTGTGTGTGTGTGTGTGTATGTGTGTGTGTGTGTGTGTGTGTGTGTGTGTGTGTGTGTGTGTGTGTGTGTGTTTGTGTGTGTGTGTGCGCGCATGTGCATTCACTTTTATTATGGTTGCAGGGGTCGAGTCACAGCTCCTGGTATGTGTGTGTATGTGCGCGCATGTATGTGTGTGTGTGTGTCAGTTCTCCCCAGACATTCCTCCTGACAGCAACTTTTCCTGTCTTCTCTAATTAACACACAAAGACAGGTGTGCCAGGTGTGTCAGGTGTGTGGCGCCAACACGCACAAGTTTTGGCGCCAAGACACAGGAGGAAGAGTTTTCCCGCGCAAATATTTCCCGCCACAGAAATAGAAAATGAGGAATGTAGTTGAAGGTCACGTGACTCACGGGGAAGACGTCAGCCAGACTATTAGCCAGCCAGCCAACTTGTCAGCCAGACAGCCAGAGTCAGTCAGCCAGCCAGCCAACTTGCCAGCCAGTCAGCCAGAGTCAGTCAGTCAGCCAGTCAGCCAGTCAACCAACTTGCCAGCCAGTCAGCCAGCCAGTCAGTCTGCCAACCAGCCAGCCTGCTAACCAACCAGTCAGCCAGCCAGCCAGCCAGCCAGCCAGCCAGTCTGCCAACCAGCCAGCTTGCTAACCAGCCAGTAAGCCAGCCAGTCAGTCTGCCAACCAGCCAGCCTGCTAACCAACCAGTCAGCCAGCCAGCCAGCCAGTCTGCCAACCAGCCAGCCTGCTAACCAACCAGACAGCCAGCCAGCCAGCCAGCCAGTCTGCCAGCCAGCCAGCTTGCTAACCAGCCAGTCAGCCAGCCAGCCAGTCTGCCAACCAGCCAGCCTGCTAACCAACCAGTCAGCCAGCCAGCCAGCCAGCCAGTCTGCCAACCAGCCAGCTTGCTAACCAGCCAGTAAGCCAGCCAGTTAGTCTGCCAACCAGCCAGCCTGCTAACCAACCAGTCAGCCAGCCAGCCAGCCAGTCAATCTGCCAACCAACCAGCCTGCTAACCAACCAGTCAGCCAGCCAGCCAGCCAGCCAGTCTGCCAACCAGCCAGCTTGCTAACCAGCCAGTCAGCCAGGCAGCCAGTCTGCCAACCAGCCAGCCTGCTAAACAACCAGTCAGCCAGCCACCCAGCCAGCCAGCCAGCCAGTCTGCCAACCAGCCAGCTTGCTAACCAGCCAGTCAGCCAGCCAGTCAGTCTGCCAACCAGCCAGCCTGCTAACCAACCAGTCAGCCAGCCAGCCAGCCAGCCAGTCAGTCTGCCAACCAGCCAGCCTGCTAACCAACCAGTCAGCCAGCCAGCCAGCCAGCCAGTCTGCCAACCAGCCAGCTTGCTAACCAGCCAGTCAGCCAGCCAGCCAGTCTGCCAACCAGCCAGCTTGCTAACCAGCCAGTCAGCCAGCCAGCCAGACTGCCACCCAGCCAGCCTGAGAACCAGCCAGTCAGCCAGCCAGCCAGTCTGCCAGCCAGCCAGCCAGCCAGCCAGCCAGCCAGCCAGTCAGCGAGCCAACCAGTCAGTCTGCCAGCCAGCCAGCCAGCCAGCCAGCCAGCCAGCCAGTCAGCCAGCCAGCCAGCCAGTCAGCCAGCCAGCCAGCCAGTCTGCCAGCCAGCCAGCCAGCCAGCCAGCCAGCCAGCCAGCCAGCCAGTCAGTCAGTCAGTCAGTCAGTCAGTCAGTCAGTCAGTCTGCCAGCCAGCCAGCCAGCCAGCCAGCCAGCCAGCCAGCCAGCCAGCCAGTCAGTCTGCAGCCAGCCAGCCAGCCAGCCAGCCAGCCAGCCAGCCAGCCAGCCAGTCAGCGAGCCAGCCAGTCAGTCTGCCAGCCAGCCAGCCAGCCAGCCAGCCAGCCAGCCAGCCAGCCAGCCAGCCAGTCAGTCTGCCAGCCAGCCAGCCAGCCAGCCAGCCAGCCAGCCAGCCAGCCAGTCAGCGAGCCAGCCAGTCAGTCTGCCAGCCAGCCAGCCAGCCAGCCAGCCAGCCAGCCAGCCAGCCAGCCAGTCAGCGAGCCAGCCAGTCAGTCAGCCAGCCAGTCAGTCTGCCAGCCAGCCAGTCAGTCAGCCAGCCAGCCAGTCAGTCTGCCAGGCAGCCAGTCAGTCTGCCAGGCAGCCTGAGGACATACCATGACTTTAAATGTTGACTGTTGTGTTGTTATGACTGGTAGTGAGACACAACCCCCCCCCGACCCCCCGACCCCCCCCGACCCCCCCCCCCCCGACCCCCCATCGTGGTGATGACTGTTACGATGATAGTATTATTATTATTATTATTATTATTATTATTATTATAATTATAATAATTATTATTATAACTATAAATACTACTACTACTATTGCTATTACTATTTCTACAACTATTATTAATACTATTACTATTACCATTACTACTATTACTACTAACACTGCTAACACTACCACCACCACCACTACTACTACTACCACCACCAATACTGCTGCTACCACCATCACCACTATCTTTATTACTACTATTACTGTTATTACCACTACTGTTAGTACTACGACCACTAATACTACCACCAACACTACTACCACCACCACCACCACTACTACCATAACCACTACTACTACCACCACCACCACCACTACTGCTTCTACCACCATCACCACCATCACTACCACTACTACTACCACCACCATTACCACCACTACTATAACCATCACCACTATTACCACTACTGCCACCACCACCACCACTAATACTACCACTACTACTACCACTACCACCACTACTGCCAACACTACTACTACCACCACCAATACTACCATTACCACCATCACCAGCACTATTGCTACTACCACCACCACCAACACTACCACCACTACTACAACCACCACCGCTACTACCACCACCACCACTACTACTACCACCACCACTACCAACACTACTACTACCACCACCAATACTACCACTACTACCACCACCACTACTACCACAACCATTACTACCACTACTACCACCACCACTACTACCAATGTTATTACTACCATCACCAACACTACCACTACTATCACCCCCACCATTACTACCAACACTAATAGTACCACCACCACAAAAACTACCACTCCTACTACCACCACCACTACTACTACCACCACCACCATTACTACCACCAACACTACTATAACCACCACTACTACAACCACCACCACTACTGCTGCTATCACCACCACTACCACCACCAACACTATTTCTACCACCACTGCTATCAACACTACCACTACTACCCTGGTTAACACTGTGTTCAATGGTTGTTTCACTACCCTGGTTAACACTGTGTTCACTCGTTGCTTCAGTACCCTGGTTAACGCTGTGTCCACTCGTTGCTTAAGTACCCTGGATAACACTGTGTTTACTCGTTGCTTCAGTACCCTGGTTAACACTGTGATCACAAGTTGCTTCACTACCCTGGTTAACACTGTGCTCACTCGTTGCGTCAGTACCCTGGTTAACATTGTGTTCACTCGTTGCTTCAGTACCCTGGTTAACACTGTGCTCACTCGTTGCGTCAGTACCCTGGTTAACACTATGTTCACTAGTTGCTTCACTACTCTGGTTAACACTGTGCTCACTCGTTGCTTCAGTACCCTGGTTAACACTGTGTTCACTAGTTGCTTCCCTACCCTGGTTAACACTGTGCTCACTCGTTGCTTCAGTACGCTGGTTAACACTGTGTTCACTCGTTGCTTCAGTACCCTGGCTAACACTGTGTTCACTCGTTGCTTCACTACCCTGGTTAACAATGTGTTCACTCATTGCTTCAGTACCCTGGTTAACAATGTGTTTCCTCGTTGCTTCAGTACCCTGGTTAACACTGTGTTCACTCGTTGCTTCACTACCCTGGTTAACACTGTGTACAATCGTTGCTTCAGTACCCTGGTTAACACTGTGTTCACTCGTTGCTTCAGTACCCTGGTTAACACTGTGTTCACTCGTTCCATCACTACCCTGGTTAACACTGTGTTCACTCGTTGCTTCACTACCCTGGATAACACTGTGTTCACTCGTTGCTTCACTACCCTGGTTAACACTGTGTACAATCGTTGCTTCAGTACCCTGGTTAACATTGTGTTCATTCGTTGCTTCAGTACCCTGGTTAACACTGTGTTCACTCGTTGCTTCAGTACACTGGTTAACACTGTGTTCACTCGTTGCTTCAGTACCAAGGTTAACACTTTGTTCACTCGTTGCTTCAGTACCCTGGTTAACACTGTGTTCACTCGTGACTTCACTAACCTGGTTAACACTGTGTTCACTCGTGACTTCACTACCCTGGTTAACACTGTATTCACTCGTTGCTTCAGTACCCTGGTTAACACTGAGTTCACTCGTTACTTGACTACCCTGGTTAACACTGTGTTCACTCGTGACTTCACTACCCTGGTTAACACTGTGTTCACTCGTGACTTCACTACCCTGGTTAACACTGTGTTCACTCGTGACTTCACTACCCTGGTTAACACTGTGTTCACTCGTGACTTCACTACCCTGGTTAACACTGTGTTCACTCGTTGCTTCACTACCCTGGTTAACACTGTTCAATCGTTGCTTCAGTACCCTGGTTAACACTGTGTTCACTCGTTGCTTCACTACCCTGGTTAACACTGTGTTCACTCGTTGCTTCACTACCCTGGATAACACTGTGTTCACTCGTTGCTTCAGTACCCTGGTTAACACTGTGTTCACTCGTTGCTTCAGTACCCTGGTTAACACTGTGTTCACTCGTGGCTTCACTACCCTGGTTAACACTGTGTTCACTCGTGACTTCACTACCCTGTTTAACACTGTGTTCACTCGTGACTTCACTACCCTGGTTAACACTGTGTTCACTCGTGACTTCACTACCCTGGTTAACACTGTGTTCATTCGTGACTTCGCTACCTTGGTTAACACTGTGTTCACTCGTGACTTCACTACCCTGGTTAACACTGTGTTCACTCGTGACTTCACTACCCTGGTTAACACTGTGTTCAGTCGTGATTTCGCTACCCTGGTTAACACTGTTCACTCGTGGCTTCACTACCCTGGTTAACACTCCGTTCACTCGTGACTTCACTACCCAGGTTAACACTGTGCTCACTCGTGAATTCGCTTCCCTGGTTAACACTGTTCACTCGTGGCTTCACTACCCTGGTTAACACTGTGTTCACTCGTGGCTTCACTACCCTGGTTAACAATGTGTTCACTCGTGACTTCACTACCCTGGTTAACACTGTGTTCACTCGTGGCTTCACTACCCTGGTTAACAATGTGTTCACTCGTGACTTCACTACCCTAGTTAACACTGTGTTCACTCGTGGCTTCACTACCCTGGTTAACACTGTGTTTACTCGTGGCTTCACTACCCTGGTTAAGACTGTGTTCACTCGTGACTTCACTACCCTGGTTAACACTGTGTTCACTCGTGGCTTCACTACCCTGGTTAACACTGTGTTCACTCGTGACTTCACTACCCTGGTTAACACTGTGTTCACTCGTGGCTTCACTACCCTGGTTAACACTGTGTTCACTCGTGACTTCACTACCCTGGTTAACACTGTGTTCACTCGTGACTTCACTACCCTGGTTAACACTGTGTTCACTCGTGACTTCACTACCCTGGTTAACACTGTGTTCACTCGTGACTTCACTACCCTGGTTAACACTGTGTTCACTCGTGGCTTCACTACCCTGGTTAACACTGTGTTCACTCGTGACTTCGCTACCCTGGTTAACACTGTGTTCACTCGTGGCTTCACTACCCTGGTTAACACTGTGTTCACTCGTGACTTCGCTACCCTGGTTAACACTGTTTTCACTCGTGGCTTCACTACCCTGGTTAACACTGTGTTCACTCGTGGCTTCACTACTGGTTAACACTGTGTTCACTCGTGACTTCACTACCCTGGTTAACACTGTGTTCACTCGTTACTTCGCTACCCTGGTTAACACTGTGTTCACTCGTTACTTCGCTACCCTGGTTAACACTGTGTTCACTCGTGACTTCACTACCCTGGTTAACACTGTGTTCACTCGTTACTTCGCTACCCTGGTTAACACTGTGTTCACTCGTTACTTCGCTACCCTGGTTAACACTGTGTTCACTCGTTACTTCGCTACCCTGGTTAACACTGTGTTCACTCGTGGCTTCGCTACCCTGGTTAACAGTGTTCTCACTCGTGGCTTCACTACCCTGGTTAACACTGTGTTCACTCGTGGCTTCACTACCCTGGTTAACACTGTGTTCACTCTTGGCTTCACTACCCTGGTTAACACTGTGTTCACTCGTGACTTCACTACCCTGGTTAACACTGTGTTCACTCGTGGCTTCACTACCCTGGTTAACACTGTGTTCACTCGTGACTTCACTACCCTGGTTAACACTGTGTTCACTCGTGACTTCACTACCCTGGTTAACACTGTGTTCACTCGTGACTTCACTATCCTGGTTAACACTGTGTTCACTCGTTGCTTCAGTACCCTGGTTAACACTGTGTTCACTCGTTGCTTCAGTACCCTGGTTAACACTGTGTTCACTCGTGGCTTCACTACCCTGGTTAACACTGTGTTCACTCGTGACTTCACTACCCTGGTTAACACTGTGCTCACTCGTGACTTCAGTACCCTGGTTAACACTGTGTTCACTCGTGAATTCACTACCCTGGTTAACACTGTGTTCACTCGTGACTTCACTACCCTGGTTAAGACTGTGTTCACTCGTGACTTCACTATCCTGGTTAACACTGTGTTCACTCGTTGCTTCAGTACCCTGGTTAACACTGTGTTCACTCGTTGCTTCAGTACCCTGGTTAACACTGTGTTCACTCGTTGCTTCAGTACCCTGGTTAACACTGTGTTCACTCGTTGCTTCAGTACCCTGGTTAACACTGTGTTCACTCGTTGCTTCAGTACCCTGGTTAACACTTGTTCACTCGTTGCTTCAGTACCCTGGTTAACACTGTGTTCACTCGTGACTTCACTACCCTGGTTAACACTGTGTTCACTCGTGACTTCACTACCCTGGTTAACACTGTATTCACTCGTTGCTTCAGTACCCTGGTTAACACTGAGTTCACTCGTTACTTCACTACCCTGGTTAACACTGTGTTCACTCGTGACTTCACTACCCTGGTTAACACTGTGTTCACTCGTGACTTCAGTACCCTGATTAACACTGTGTTCACTCGTGACTTCACTACCCTGGTTAAGACTGTGTTCACTCGTGACTTCACTACCCTGGTTAACACTGTGTTCACTCGTGACTTCACTACACTGGTTAACACTGTGCTCAATCGTGACTTCAGTACCCTGGTTAACACAGTGTTCACTCGTGAATTCACTACCCTGGTTAACACTGTGTTCACTCGTGACTTCACTACCCTGGTTAACACTGTGTTCACTCGTGACTTCAATACCCTGGTTAACACTGTGTTCACTCGTAGCTTCACTACCCTGGTTAACACTGTGTTCACTCGTGACTTCACTACCCTGGTTAACACTGTGTTCACTCGTGACTTCAGTACCCTGGTTAACACTGAGTTCACTCGTTACTTCACTAACCTGGTTAACACTGTGTTCACTCGTGACTTCACTACCCTGGTTAACACTGTGTTCACTCGTGGCTTCACTACTCTGGTTAACACTGTGTTCACTCGTGGCTTCACTACCCTGGTTAACACTGTGTTCACTCGTGACTTCACTACCCTGGTTAACACTGTGTTCACTCGTGACTTCACTACCCTGGTTAACACTGTGTTCACTCGTGACTTCACTACCCTGGTTAACACTGTGTTCACTCGTGACTTCACTACCCTGGTTAACACTGTGTTCACTCGTGACTTCACTACCCTGGTTAACACTGTGTTCACTCGTGACTTCACTACCCTGGTTAACACTGTGTTCACGTGATTTCGTACCCTGGTTAACACTGTCACTCGTGGCTTCACTACCCTGGTTAACACTGTGTTCACTCGTGACTTCACTACCCTGGTTAACACTGTGTTCAATCGTGGCGTCACTACCCTGGTTAACACTGTGTTCACTCGTGGCTTCACTACCCTGGTTAACACTGTGTTCACTCGTGACTTCACTACCCTGGTTAACACTGTGTTCACTCGTGGCTTCACTATCCTGGTTAACACTGTGTTCACTCGTGGCTTCACTACCCTGGTTAACACTGTGTTCACTCGTGACTTCACTACCCTGGTTAACACTGTGTTCACTCGTGGCCTTCACTACCCTGCTTAACACTGTGTTCACTCGTGGCTTCACTACTCTGGTTAACACTGTGTTCACTCGTGGCTTCACTACCCTGGTTAACACTGTGTTCACTCGTGGCTTCACTACCCTGGTTAACACTGTGTTCACTCGTGGCTTCACTACCCTGGTTAACACTGTGTTCACTCGTGGCTTCACTACCCTGCTTAACACTGTGTTCACTCGTGACTTCACTACCCTGGTTAACATTGTGTTCACTCGTGGCTTCACTACCCTGGTTAACGCTGTGTTCACTCGTGGCTTCACTACCCTGGTTAACACTGTGTTCACTCGTGGCTTCACTACCCTGGTTAACGTTGTGATCACTCGTGGCTTCACTACCCTGGTTAACACTGTGTTCACTCGTGGCTTCACTACCCTGGTTAACACTGTGTTCACTCGTGACTTCACTACCCTGGTTAACACTGTGTTCACTCGTGACTTCACTACCCTGGTTAACACTTTGTTCACTCGTGACTTCACTACCCTGGTTAACACTGTGTTCACTCGTGGCTTCACTACCCTGGTTAACACTGTGTTCACTCGTGGCTTCACTACCCTGGTTAACACTGTGTTCACTCGTGGCTTCACTACCCTGGTTAACACTGTGTTTACTCGTGACTTCACTACCCTGGTTAACACTGTGTTCACTCTTGGCTTCACTACCCTGGTTAACACTGTGTTCACTCGTGGCTTCACTACCCTGGTTAACACTGTGTTCACTCGTGGCTTCACTACCCTGGTTAACACTGTGTTCACTCGTGGCTTCACTACCATGGTTAACACCGTGTTCACTCGTGGCTTCACTACCATGGTTAACACTGTGTTCACTCGTGGCTTCACTACCCTGGTTAACACTGTGTTCACTCGTGGCTTCACTACCATGGGTAACACTGTGTTCACTCGTGGCTTCACTACCCTGGTTAACACTGTGTTCACTCGTGGCTTCACTACCCTGGTTAACGCTGTGTTCACTCGTGGGTTCACTACCATGGTTAACACTGTGTTTACTCGTGGCTTCACTACCCTGTTTAACACTGTGTTCACTCGTGGCTTCACTACCCTGGTTAACACTGTGTTCACTCGTGGCTTCACTACCCTGGTTAACACTGTGTTCACTCGTGGCTTCACTACCCTGGTTAACACTGTGTTCACTCGTGGCTTCACTACCCTGGCTAACACTGTGTTCACTCGTGGCTTCACTACCTTGGTTAACATTGTGTTCACTCGTGGCTTCACTACCCTGGTTAACACTGTGTTCACTCGTGGCTTCACTACCCTGGTTAACACTGTGTTCACTCGTATCTTCAATACCCTGGTTAACACTGTGGTCACTCGTGGCTTCACTACCCTGGTTAACACTGTGTTCACTCGTGGCTTCACTACCCTGGTTAACACTGTGTTCACTCGTGGCTTCACTACCCTGGTTAACACTGTGTTCACTCGTGGCTTCACTACCCTGGTTAACACTGTGTTCACTCGTGGCTTCACTACCCTGGTTAACACTGTGTTCACTCGTGGCTTCACTACCCTGGTTAACACTGTGTTCACTCGTGACTTCACTACCCTGGTTAACACTGTGTTCATTCGTGGCTTCACTACCCTGGTTAACACTGTGTTCACTCGTGGCTTCACTACCCTGGTTAACACTGTGTTCACTCGTGGCTTCACTACCCTGGTTAACACTGTGTTCACTCGCGGCTTCACTACCCTGGTTAACACTGTGTTCACTCGTGGCTTCACTACCCTGGTTAACACTGTGTTCACTTGTGGCTTCACTACCCTGTTTAACACTGTGTTCACTCGTGGCTTCACTACCCTGGTTAACACTGTGTTCACTCGTGGCTTCACTACCCTGGTTAACACTGTGTTCACTCGTGGCTTCACTACCCTGGTTAACACTGTGTTCACTCGTGGCTTCACTACCCTGGTTAACACTGTGTTCACTCGTGGCTTCACTACCCTGGTTAACACTGTGTTCACTCGTGGCTTCACTACCCTGGTTAACACTGTGTTCACTCGTGGCTTCACTACCCTGGTTAACACTGTGTTCACTCGTGGCTTCACTACCCTGGTTAACACTGTGTTCACTCGTGGCTTCACTACTCTGGTTAACACTGTGTTCACTCGTGACTTCACTACCCTGGTTAACACTGTGTTCACTCGTGACTTCACTAGCCTTGTTAACACTGTGTTCACTCGTGGCTTCACTACCCTGGTTAACACTGTGTTCACTCGTGGCTTCACTACCCAGGTTAACACTGTGTTCACTCGTGGCTTTACTACCCTGGTTAACACTGTGTTCACTCGTGACTTCACTACCCTGGTTAACACTGTGTTCACTCGTGGCTTCACTACCCTGGTTAACTCTGTGTTCACTCGTGGCTTCACTACCCTGGTTAACACTGTGTTCACTCGTGGCTTCACTACCCTGGTTAACACTGTTTTCACTCGTGGCTTCTTAGTCAATTTCATCCTTTCTAGTATGAATGATTTCTTGGTCCTATTGTTGTTATTGTTGTTGTTTTAATCTTGTTGATCACTCGTGATCTTTACTACTCTCTTGTAAATACTTCCTTAATCCTTTTAATCTCCTTCTCACGTACTTCTTTATTGTCTTCTGTATGATCTCTACCGTCTTTATTCAGTCTTATCACCTTTCCTTTACACTCTTTTTCCGTCTTATTTCAATCTGAGGAAGATTTAGTTTTGTTTTAATGTGTGTGTATATATGTGAATACTCGCTTAATTGTGAGTGCAGGGGTCGATTCACAGCTCCTTGCGTGTGTGTGTGTTCGTTTACGTCTCCTGGGCTCCACCTGTAAGTAGTCGCTTGAGTCTCTCTTCCTGTAAGATTTTCCTTAAAACTTGTGGACACTCTTGGCACGTGAGGTCTGCTCAAGGCACATTCCATTAAGAAAAAGAAAGAGAAGATGTAAACTAGAAAGAGAGACGCTCCCTATACAGGTGAAGGCGAAGAATCACACAGCTGCTGAGAAGGGCCAATATAACTGAAATACGAAAGGAGGCACTGGTCAGAGAAATAGCAAATATCGACCTTAAGCTTATTAAGGAATTTTACAGGAGACAAGAATCTCAGGAAGAACTTAAAGCCATCAATGAAATTGAAAGAAACCCAAAATACTTCTACTCTTACTCCAAATCTAACGGTAAAACATCATCCAGTATTGTGCCCCTGCTTAGATGAGATGGGACCCACATAGATGACAGCAAAGAAATGAGTGAGATACTAAAGTTCTAATACGACTAAGTGTTCAGCGGGCCGGTAACCAGACTAAGAGTCGACAATCTAAATGATGTTTTTTTGTGACTAAGACTCAAAATATGGTCATTTAAAAAATCTCTGATATTACCCTAACACCACAAGACTTCGAAAAGGCAATTAATGACATGCCCATGCATTCTGCCCCAGGCCCAGACTCATGCTACTCCGTGATTATCAAGAACCCCAAGAATCTCCTTTCACGTGCCTTTAGCATACTGTGGAGAGGGAGCATGGACACAGGAGTCATCCCACACTCACTAAAAACAAGACATAGCCCCACTGCACAAACGTGGCAGCAAAACAATTGCAAAGAACTACAGACCGACAGCACTAACATCCCATATCATAAAAATCTTTGAAGGGGTTCTAAGAAGCAAGATCGCCAACGGCCTATACACCCATCAGTTACACAACCCAGGGCAATACGGGTTTAGAGCAGGTCGCTGCTGCCTGTCCCAGCTACTGGACCACTATGACAAGGTCACGGATGCTTTAAGGGATAAACAAAATGCAGATGTAGTATACACAGACTTTGTAAAAGCCTTTGACAAGTGTGACAATGGTGTAATAGCACACAAAATGCGCGATAAAGAAATAACAGGAAAAGTTGATAGATGGATCTATAACTTCCTAACAGAACACAAAGAGTAATAGTAAACAGAGTAAAGTCTGAGGCGGTTACAGTGAAAACCTCTGTTTCACAAGGCACAGTACTCGCCCCCATTCTGTGCCTCATCCTCATATCTGACATAGACAAGGATATAAGCCATAGCTCTGTGTCTTCCTTTGCAGATGACACCAGAATTTGCATGACAGTGTCCTCCCACGAAGACACCGCAAGACTCCAAGCGGACATCAACCAAATCTTTAAATGGGCCGCAGAAAACAATATGAAGTTCAATGAAGAAAAATTTCAGCTACTCAAATATGGAAAACTTGAGGAAATTAAAACGTTATTAGGGTATACAACAAATTCTAACCGTACAATACAGCGAAAAAGTAATGTGAAGGACCTGGGAGTGATAATATCAGAGGATCTCGCCTTCAAAGACCACAACAACGTATTTACCGCATCTGCTAGAAAAATGATAGGATGCATAATGAGAACCTTCAAAACTAGGGACGTCAAGCCCATGATAATTCTCTTCAAATCGCTTGTTTTCTCTAAGCCCTTATACTGCTGTACACTAACTGCCCCCTACAAGGCAGGCGAAATTGCTGACCTGGAGAGTGTACAAAGAACTTTCACGACAACCACCTCAGTACTAGTTAAAGCTGACACCCAGCTCTGTTCTAGTCAAAGCTGACACACAACTCAGTACTAGACAAAGCTGACACCCAGCTTAGTCCTAGACAAAGCTGACACCCAGCTCTGTTCTAGTCAAAGCTGACACACAACTCAGTACAAGACAAAGCTGACACCCAGCTTAGTCCTAGACAAAGCTGACACCCAGCCTAGTCCTAGACAAAGATGACACCCAGCTTAGTCCTAGACAAAGCTGACACCCAGCCTAGTCCTAGACAAAGATGACACCCAGCTTAGTCCTAGACAAAGCTGACACCCAGCCTAGTCCTAGACAAAGATGACACCCAGCTTAGTCCTAGACAAAGCTGACACACAGCTCAGTACTAGACAAAGCTGACACCCAGCTTAGTCCTAGACAAAGCTGGCACCCAGCTTAGTCCCAGACAAAGCTGACACCCAGCTTAGTCCTAGACAAAGCTGACACACAGCTCAGTACTAGACAAAGCTGATGAATTAAATGTCAAATGTTATATATTGGCAACACTCTTCTTGTCTTCTTAATACTAAGTTAAAAGGAACACACACAAACACACAAACACACAAACACACATACACACACACACACACACACACACACAGTAGCGTGGGTCCGTGGGGTGAAGACGTGGGTAACAAGGCTCCGAGATCCTTAGCGTGCAATAACAGTTAGCAGTAATCAGTGGTAGTGGAACGTCAGTGAACAATACTACGAGTGATAATTAAAGTTATTAGTTAAAGAAAGTGAGAGGAAAGCTGAAATCATAATATTTCAAAGCGCAAACCGTTGGGGGT
>NC_091293.1:37930801-38018301 GCF_038502225.1 Cherax quadricarinatus | reverse complement strand
GACATGTGCAAGGACCTTACCAGATACCTGTGGGGGCCAGGAGCAGGTGAGAAGGAAGGATAAACCAAGAAGCATAGGGACAATAACTAGGGAAGGGACTGAAGGAAGGAACACTCCACGGAAAGGAACTAAAACACATCAGAGGATGCAATGGGAGTCACAGTGGGAGGTGGAAAGGGAAAGATCCGTGTTTGTCTATGGGCTAGACGAAGCTAAAGGGGAAACTTATGATGAAAGAAAGCAGGAGGAGAAAAAAGCGATTGAAGATATCATGAAGGTGATAGGCGAGGGGGACATGACCCAGGTGGCAAATTTTCGGAGAATTGGGTGGTTCACAAAGAAAAGGAATCGGCCTCTCAAAGTAATTTTCAAGGCAGAATCAACCCGAACCATGATCCTGCAGGAGAAAGCATGGCTGAGAGGCAAGCAGGAGTTCCGGAGTGTGTACCTTGATCGAGACAGAACACAGGACGAAAGGAAGACAATGAAAGAGAGAGTTCAAAAACGAAAGGAGAAATGGGAGGAAATGAAAAAGGAGAGCAGAATAATCCAGGATCAAATGGAAGGACAAGCGCACCCCCCAGAAACACCTGCAGAAGGACTCCAGCCATGACACCCCCAAGGCAACTGAACAATCCAAACCAACCATCACACACCGATACCTCTGTTTCCACCCCCCGCACCACAGTTACAGTATTAGAACAGAAGTTGAAGGTTTGGTACACAAATGCAGATGGATTAACGAATAAACATGAGGAATGGCAAGAAAGAATCAATTAGAAGTCCCCAGACATCATAGCAGTTACAGAAACAAAACTCATGGAGACAATAGCAGATGCAATCTTCCCACCAGGATACCAGATCATGAGGAAAGATAGAAGGGGCAGGGGGGGAGGTGGGGTTGCTCTGCTCGTAAAAAACAGATGGAAATTCGAGAAAATGGAAGGAATAGATGAGACGGGAGAAAGAGACTACATAGCAGGTACACTTCAGTCTGGGGAATACAAAGTGGTCATTGCAGTGATGTATAATCCACCACAGAACTGCAGGAGGCCAAGAGAGGAATATGAAGAGAGCAACAGAGCAATGGTGGACACACTTGCTGAGGTGGCAAGAAGAGCTCACTCCAGCAGAGCAAAGTTGCTGGTTATGGGGGATTTCAACCACAGGGAGATTGACTGGGAAAACCTGGAGCCACATGGGGGTCCCAAAACATGGAGAGCCAGGATGTTGGACGTGGTGCTGGAAAACCTCATGCACCAATATGTTAAGGACACTACCAGAGTGAGAGGGGAGGATGAACCAGCAAGATTGGACCTTGTGTTCACCCTGGGCAGCTCAGATATTGAGGACATCAAGTATGAGAGTCCCCTAGGAGCTAGCGACCACGTGGTTCTGTGCTTTGAATACATAGTAGAGCTGCAAGTGGAGAGAATAACAGGAGTTGAATGGGAAAAGCCTGACTATAAAAGAGGGGACTACATAGGGTTGAAGAACTTCCTGCAGGAGGTCCAGTGGGACAGAGAACTGGCAGGAAAGCCAGTAAATGAAATGATGGAATATGTAACAACAAAATGCAAGGAGGCAGTGGAAAGGTTTATTCCCAAGGGCAACAGTAACAACGGGAAGACCAGAACGAGCCCCTGGTTTACCCGACGGTGTAAGGAGGCAAAAACAAAATGCAATAGAGAATGGAAAAAGTACAGAAGGCAGAGAACACACGAAAATAGGGAGATCAGTCGCAGAGCCAGGAATGAGTACGCACAGGTAAGGAGGGAGGCCCAGCGACAGTATGAAAATGACATAGCATCGAGAATCAAGACTGACCCGAAACTGTTGTATAGCCACATCAGGAGGAAGACAACAGTCAAAGACCAGGTGATCAGATTAAGGACAGAAGGTGGAGAACTCACAAGAAATGATCAGGAGCTATGTGAGGAGCTGAACAGGAGATTTAAGGAAGTTTTTACAGTAGAGACAGGAAGGGCTGTGGGAAGACAGCACAGAAGGGAACATTAAGAGGGAATATACCAACAAGTGTTGGATGACATACGAACAACTGAGGAGGAGGTGAAGAAGCTCTTAAGTGACCTTGACACCTCAAAGGCGATGGGACCGGACAACATCTCCCCATGGGTCCTTAGAGAAGGAGCAGAGATGCTGTGCGTGCCTCTAACCACAATCTTCAACACATCCCTTGAAACTGGGCAACTACCTGAGAAATGGAAGACAGCTAATGTAGTCCCCATATTTAAGAAAGGAAACAGAAACGAGGCACTAAACTACAGACCTGTGTCTCTGACATGTAGTGTGTGCAAAGTCATGGAGAAGATTATCAGGAGGAGAGTGGTCGAACACCTGAAAAGGAACAAGATTATAAATGAAAACCAGCATGGGTTCATGGAAGGCAAATCTTGTATCACAAACCTCCTGGAGTTTTATGACAAGGTAACAGAAGTAAGACACGAGAGAGAGGGGTGGGTAGATTGCATTTTCCTAGACTGCAGGAAGGCCTTTGACACAGTTCCCCACAAGAGATTAGTGCAGAAGCTGGAGGATCAGGTGCACGTAAAAGGGAGGACATTGCAATGGATAAGTGAATACCTGACAGGGAGGCAGCAACGAGTCATGGTACGTGAAGAGGTATCACAGTGGGCGCCTGTGACGAGCGGGGTCCCACAGGGGTCAGTTCTAGGACCAGTGCTATTTTTGATATATGTGAACGACATGATGGAAGGAATAGACTCTGAAGTGTCCCTGTTCGCAGATGACGTGAAGTTGATGAGAAGAATTAAATCGGACGAGGATGAGGCAGGACTGCAAAGAGACCTGGACAGGCTGGACATGTGGTCCAGCAACCGGCTTCTCGAATTCAATCCAGCCAAATGCAAAGTCATGAAGATTGGGGAGGGGCAAAGAAGACCGCAGACAGAGTATAGGCTAGGTGGACAAAGACTACAGACCTCACTCAGGGAGAAAGACCTTGGGGTGACCATAACACCAAGCACGTCACCGGAGGCACACATCAACCAAATAACCGCTGCAGCATACGGGCGCCTGGCAAACCTGAGAATAGCGTTCCGATACCTTAATAAGGAATCGTTCAAGACACTGTACACTGTGTATGTTAGGCCCATACTGGAGTATGCAGCACCAGTCTGGAACCCACACCTGGTCAAGCATGTCAAGAAGTTAGAGAAAGTACAAAGGTTTGCAACAAGGCTAGTCCCAGAGCTCAAGGGAATGTCGTACGAGGAAACGTTAAGGGAAATCGGACTGACGACACTGGAGGACAGAAGGGTCAGGGGAGACATGATAACGACATACAAGATACTGCGGGGAATAGACAAGGTGGACAGAGATAGGATGTTCCAGAGAGGGGACACAGGGACAAGGGGTCACAACTGGAAGCTGAAGACTCAGACGAGTCACAGGGACGTTAGGAAGTATTTCTTCAGTCATAGAGTTGTCAGCAAGTGGAATAGCCTAGGAAGTGAAGCAGGAGGCAGTGGAGCAAGTGAAGCAGTGGAGGCAGGAACCATACATAGTTTTAAGAAGAGGTATGACAAAGCTCAGGAAGCAGAGAGAGGACCCAGTAGCGATCAGTGAAGAGGCGGGGCCAGGAGCTGAGTCTCGACCCCTGCAACCACAATTAGGTGAGTACACACATACACACATACACATACACACACACATATACAGGATTTCACACCTTTATGTGAATTGACCCTCTAACCCTTCCTTCTCTCTCTGTCTCTTTGTCTCTTTTCCTCTCTTCCTCTCTCTCTCTCTATTCTTCTCTCTCTCTCTCTCTCTCTCTCTCTCTCTCTCTCTCTCTCTCTCTCTCTCTCTCTCTCTCTCTCTCTCTCTTACTCTTCCTGTCTCTTACTCTTTCTGTCTTCCTCTCTCTCTTACTCTTTCTCTCCCTCTCTCTCTATTCCTCTCTCTCTCTCTCTCTTCCTCTCTCTCTCTCTTCCTCTCTCTCCCTTTCTCTCTCTTCCTCTCTCTTTTTCTCTCTCTCTTCCTCTCTCTCTCTCTTCCTCTCTCTCTCTCTCTTCCTCTCTCTTTTCCTCTCTATCTTCCTCTTTTTCTCTCTTCCTCTCTCTCTCTCTTATTCTCTTTCTCTCTCTCTCTCTCTCTCTCTCTCTCTCTCTCTCTCTCTCTCTCTCTCTCTCTCTCTCTCTCTCTCTCTCTCTCTCTCTCTGTTCCCTTCTCACTCTCTTCCCTCTCTCCTCCTATCTTTCCCTTCTCTCCTTCTCTCTTTCTCTCACTCTCTCCCCCTTTTCCTTTTCACTCTAACCCTCTCTCTCCTTCTACCTTTCCCCTCTCTCTTTTTTTCTTTCTTTCTTTCTCTCTCTCTCTCTCTCTCTCTCTCTCTCTCTCTCTCTCTCTCTCTCTCTCTCTCTCTCTCTCTCTCTCTCTTTCTCTCTCTTTCCTTTACTAAATAAAAAAAAAAAATTGATTGGGACTCGTAGGAATCAGGGATCAGATGACAATGGTACTGGTAGGGAGGAATGGATGGAGGAGCAGTGGAAAAGGATGGAGCAAGAATGGGAGAGAAAATTAGGAGAGCTTTCTGAAAAATGGAGAAAGAGCTCTCTGCGAAATGGGAAAAGAGGTTGGAGAAGGAGACGAAGAAATGGGAGGCACAAGTCGAAACTGCAGTAGACAGGGTAAGGGTCCTAGAGTTTGAGGTAAACAGGCTGAAGCAAGTCTCAGGGGCAGTGACCAGAGAAGACACAGCATATGAAGCTGAGAGGATGAACAGGAAGGAAGGAGATATGAATTATGCTAAGGTCATATCAGCCTGCAAAGAAGGGTCAGGGAGTGGAAGGGAAGAGCAGCTGGGTGCAGATAGAGAGGGAGATAAGTCGAATGCTGAGGCACAACCATGCTGCCAAGAGCCACTGGAAAAATCAAGGGAGAAAATTACCATATACAGACAGGAACCAGAGTCACAGAGGGAGAGGCAATGGAAGGAGGAAAGGGCAAAATCAGTGTTTACCCATGGGCTTCGGGAGAGAGAGAGGAAAAGACACACACTGAAAGACGGCAGGAAGAAAGAAAGGAGATTGGGAAGCGATGTAGTGGAGGCAGGATCCATACATAGCTTTAAGCAGAGGTATGATAAAACTCACGGTTCAGGGAGAGTGACCTAGTAGCGACCAGTGAAGAGGCGGGGCCAGGAGCATGGACTCGACCCCTGTAACCTCAACTAGGTGAGTACACACACACAATCACAAACACAAACACACAATCACACATACACACACACACACACACACACACACACACACACACACACACACACACACACACACACACATACACACACACACAAGGTACATTCCCCGACCTGAGACTCGAGACGATGCTAGTTTCAATTTACATTTCTTGGTGAGGTGACATGACAGACGCCAGCGTGAAGACCTAACATCTCCAGACCGCATCATGACCGCGTCATGACCGCGTCGTGACCGCGTCATGACCGCGTCCTGACTGCGTCAGTCTGTGAGCTGACCAAACTTAACCACACACAATTATCTCAACCCACAACAAGACACATAACCCACCCATCTCCCAGCACCTCCATTAACACCAACAACTCACTACAGATCACACAACTCTCTCATTTTTTATACACATATCCTCGGAACACACAAAAAAATCCATAAGAAAACCACTAAGATCACCAGAAACTAAGATCAACATCAACTAAAGTCAAAATTTCGAGGAAAATCTTAATCCGAGGAAGTGAAGACTACAAAAATTAATGGAAAAGCCCTCAAAATTCGAAAAATAAATGAAAAGTTGCTAACATTTTCGGAAAAATGGGTAAATTTGGCAGCATTCTCGAAAAGTGGGTAAATCTGGCAACACTGGAGAAACAGATTAAATTTTGCAAAATTCTCGAAAAATATAAAAAAAAAATGAAAAAAGATGGCAACACTTCTGGAAAATCTGGCAATCCCATTGGTCCTTATGGGGTAGGGGGCATACTCAGTGGGTGGGGCGAAAAAAAAATCATATAAGAAAAATGGTGGTTCAAAAAAGAGGGGCACAGCCCTCATTAAAAAAGAAAATTGGGGGCTCAAGCCCCCACTCAAAATCTGGGAGGGGGGCCAAACACTCAAAAGAAGAAACGCCTACTACTGCTAAGTTAGGTTAGATTAGGCTAGGTTAGATTAGGTTAGGTTAGGATGGGTTAGGTTATGTTAGGTTGGAGTAGGTTAGGTTAAGTTAGGTTAGGTTGGGTTAGGTTAGGTTAGGTTAGGTTAGGTTAGGTTAGGTTAGGTTAGGTTAGATTAGGTTAAGTTAGCTTAGGTTATGTTAGGTTAGGTTAGATTAGGTTGGGTTAGATTAGGTTAGGTTACATTAGGTTGGATTGGGTTAGGTTAGGTAAGGTTAATTTTGGCTTAGTTAGGTTAAGTTGGGTTAGGTTAGGTTAGGTTAGGTTGCATTATGTTAGGCTAGGTTAGATTTGGTTAGATTAGGTTAGGTTAGGTTAGATTAAGTTGGCTTTGGATAGGCTAGATTAGGGTAGGTTAGGTTAGGTTAGATTAGGTTAGGTTATATTAAGTTAGGTTAAGTTAGATTATGTGGGGCTAGGATAGATTAGATTAGGCTAGGTTAGATTATGATAGGTTAGATTAAGTTAGGTTAGGCTAGGTTAGGTTAGGTTGGGCTAGATTAAGTTGGGTTAGGTTATGTTATGTTATGTTAGGTTTGGTTAGTTTGGGATTGAGTTATGTTTGGTTAGGTTAGGTTAGATGAGGTTTGGTAAGGTTAGGTTACACTAGGTTAGATTACATTAGGTTAGATTAGGTTAGGTTAGATTACATTAGGTTAGGTTCGGTAAGATTAGGTTGGGTTAGGTTAAGCTATGTTACGTTGGGTAAAGTTAGGTTCAGTTAGGTTAGGTTAGATTAGGTTTGGTTAAGTTAGGTTAGGTTAGATTAGGTTAAATTAGGTAAGGTTAGGTTAGGTTGCATTAGGTAAGGTTAGGTAAGATTAGGTTGGGTTAGGTTAGGTTCGGTTCGGTTGGGTTAAGTTAGGTTAGGTTATATTTGGTTGGGTTAGGTTAAGTAAGTTTGAGCTAGGATTGTTTAGGATATGTTAGGTTATGTTAGATTATTTTAGGGTAGGTTAAGTTAGGTTGGGTTAGGTTAGGTTAGTTTAGGATCAGTTGGGTGAGGTTAGATTAGGTTAGGTTAGGGTAGGTTAGGTTATGTTAGGTTGGGTTGGGTTAGGTTAGGTTGGGTTGGGTTAGGTTAGGTTGGCTTAGGTTAGTTTACGTTGGGTTAGATTAAGTTAGGTTAGGTTGGGTTATGCTAGGTTCGGTTAAGTTAGGTTGGGTTAAGTTAGGTTGGGTTAAGTTAGGTTAGGTTAGGTTGGGCTGGGTTAGGTTAGGCTTGGTTCATCAGGGTTAGGTTAGGTTTGGTTAGTTAGGCAGGGTTAGGTTAGGTTGGGTTAGGTTAGGTTAAGTTAGACTAGGTTGCCAACCTAGTCTAACTTAGGTTAGGTTAGGTTAGGTTAAGTTAGACTAGGTTGGGTTATGGTAGGTTAGGTTAGGTTAGCTTGGGTTATATTATGTTATATTATGTTAGGTTAGGTTAGGTTAGGTTGGGTTAGGTTGGGTTATGTTAGACTGGGTTATGTTAGGTTACCCGAGTTTGTTCATTCCTCCAGTAAGAAAGAACCGATCCCTTGTGGTCTGGTGGTATTCGATTCCTGCTCCAGGAAGATCTTATTCTGACTGTGAAGCCACCAGCACCCATTAGTGACTTTGTCATGAGTCAAGAATTAGTTTCGAACAGCAGAGTTGGGAACTCCAAGCAGAAGAGTATACCAGTTAGTAATTCCACAGTCACTAGTGAATGTAGCTGTATCTTTTGTAGATACTTGTTCAGATCTCCCTCAGTCAAGGCATGTGTTAGCCATTGCAAAGGAATTCGATCCTCCCAAAGACGATAACCATTCTGCATATGTAAATCTTACCCTCGCAGAGTTGTCCAAGATGAATGAAGTTGTCAACTGTGTGTTTTGTTATTAGCTGATCAGTTTTTCAGAATTTTTTTTTTGTGTTCACGTCCCCTCCGAGTTCTGAGAATTTAGCAGATCTGTCTTTGCTGTTAATTACTTTAATCTTTGTAAATATATTTGTTCTTCTTCAGAATCCGTAGAGTGCATGAATACAGATCGATTGATCAATTCCATCCTTTATTATACCATGATTTGTTCTTATAATTCGTAATGCATTACGTTAAAACTCATTACCTTAACACCCATTACGTTAAAACTAATTACGTTAACATCCTTTACGATACCATCCATTAGTTCTAAGTTACATATGTCCTTGTTATTGTATAGAATCAGCCCAGAGCCACCTGCCTGTTCAGCCTGTAGCACAGTATTGTATGTCGAGACGACATACGTAACATGACCGAGCTGTCAACATAGTTGCTGATCCCTTACATGTGTTGTATAGTTTATCTGAGTATCATAGTTAGTACCATCCATATGTTTTACATACACGGCCCCTTTGCTAGGCCTAGTGACTAGTTTTTATGACATTATGAACGCTCTCGCTTCACACGGCGATGGGTTCGATGAAACATTGGACGTGATGTTCCCCATCAGTAAAATGGGTACCTGGGTGTTAGTCGACTGGTGGGGGTCATCCTGGGACACTGACCTAAGGAGGCCTGGTCACAGTGGGAACTCTCTCCAGATAAACTCCAGATACCGCATGAGTGCGTGGGACGCGCAGCATCGGCCTCAGTTCCCGTTATCCAAGCAGGCGACAGGACAGGCAGTTTGGGCTCTCCCCCTTCATACTCTGCAAATATAAGTGTTACCATCCAACAAGTATGTTTTACTCCAACCATCATATCTCCTACGAACCCCCATCACAAGGTTAGGTTAGGTTAGGTTAGGTTGGGTTATGTTAGGTTGGGTTATGTTACGTTATATTATGTTATGTTAGTTTAGGTTGGGTTGGGTTAGGTTAGGTTGGATTATATTTGGTTAGATTAGGTTAGGGTAAGTTAAGTTAGGTTAAGTTAGGTTAGGTTTGGTTGGGTTAGGTTAGGTTAGATTAAGTTAGGTTAGGATGGATTAAGTTACGTTAGGTTGGGTTATATTTGGGTAGATTAGGTTTGGGGTAAGTTAGGTTAGGTTAGGTTGGGTTAGGTTAGGTTAAGTTTGGTTAGGTTAGTTTAGGTTAGGTTAGGTTAGGGTAAGTTAGGTTAGGTTAGGTTAAGTTAGGTTAAGTTAGGTTGGGTTAGGTTAGGGTAGGTTAGGTTAGGTTAGGTTAGGTTAGGGTAAGTTAGGTTAGGTTAAGTTAGGTTAGGTTAGGTTAGGTTTGTGTAAGTTAGGTTGGGTTAAGTTAGGTTAGGTTAGGGTAAGTTAGGTTAGGTTAGGTTAAGTTAGGTTAGGTTAGGTTGGGTTAGGTTAGCGTAGGTTAGGTTAGGTTAGGTTAGGGTAAGTTAGGTTAGGTTAGGTTAGGTTAGGTTAGGTTTGGGTAAGTTAGGTTAGGTTAAGTTAGATTAGGTTAGATTAGGTTAGGTTAGATTAGGTTAGGTTAGATTAGGTTAGGTTAGGTTTGGGTAAGTTAGGTTAGGTTAGTTTATGTTAGGTTAGGTTAGGTTAGGTTAGGTTAGGTTAGGTTAGGTTAGGTTTGGGTAAGTTAGGTTAGGTTAGTTAAGGTTAAGTTAGGTTAGGTTAGGTTAGGTTAGGTTAGGTTAGGTTAGGTTAGGTTAGGTTAGGTTGGTTTGGTTCGGTTAGGTTAGGTTAGGTTAGGTTAGGTTAGGTTAGGTTAGGTTTGGGTAATTTAGGTTAGGTTAGTTTAGGTTAAGTTAGGTTAGGTTAGGTTAGGTTAGGTTAGGTAGGGTTAGGTTAGGTTAGGTAGGGTTAGGTTAGTTGCAGATTGATATAATTATTAGAGGAGAATGGAGAATTGTATTTGACTGATGTGTCGTCACGAGCAGTGCCGACGCTAAAATGTTAAATATATTGGTGAATTTAACTCATATTGAGAAGGTTAGTATTGTGAGCGCGGAACTACTGGTGGTGACAGTGACTCCAACAGTTACATTCTGATTACTGAGCCAATATATTGTGCTTTTCCAGATGATCATTCACGGCTTTTATATGTGAGGATGATGGTAGAGGAATACCACTCAAGGTTACAGTGCCATGATGGTGACAGTGCCATGATAGTGATAGTGCCATGATGGTGACAGTGCCATGATGGTGACAGTGCCATGATGGTGACAGTGCCATGATGGTGACAGTGCCATGATGGTGACAGTGAACCTGCATGATGTAGCTATCAATGTTGAGCACATCCTGGGACCTGACAGCGAGCCTGTACAACAGTCAGTAATGGAAGCTAAGTTATTAAAATATCATATATATTGATGTTATAAGTTTTAAATTTTTAAATGACGGACACTGAACTATTAAATGTTCTATTATGCAGTTTGTTTTACCCTCATATTCAAGTTCATTCTCACTCACTGTCATTTTATTTCAAGTTCACTTTCATCTGCTATATTCCCTTCGTCTGCCTCAGACACATGTAGAGAGACAACACCTCCAACCCATTAGGTAAGATAAGGTAAGATAAGATAAAGCTCGCAGTTTTAACCCTGGAAGGTTTGTCATCCAGGATAACCCAAGGAAGACACTGCGTCATCGAGGACTGTCTGTCTGATTTCTGTTGTACTCCTTTATTCATGCCCTCCCCCTCCCCCAGGATGTGACCCGCACCAGTCAACTAACACCCAGGTACCTACTTCTTTGCTAGGTGAACGGGACAACAAGTGTAAAGAAATATACCCAATGTTTCCACCCTTGCCGGGGATCGAACCATGGACAGTGTGTGTGAGGCGAGAGCGTTGCCTAACAGACCACGAGTGGGTGGATTTTAAATACCTTACCCCAGGTGACTACAAACTTAACATGCATCATGCGCCTCAACTTTGGCTGCACATGGAGTCAAGTTGTCAGCTGGGAAGCAGCACGTCAGTGTCACCTCCATAATTATCATTGTGGTGACTATAACCCTGCCACAACCAGGCATGTCAACTGTGAGTACTGCACTAACATTGGCCTCGTGACATATACACTTCACGTTGGATTTATCCAGCATGATAAAACCATCGTGAACTGTGTGTGTGTCTCCCTCTCAGTTTATGTACACTAAAAGTTTACTTTAATCCTTATTTTAGGAACTACAGAATTCTTGTCTGGAGGTGGACAGGTGATATTCAGCCTTAATGAGCCTCTGAGCAGTCTCGAGGCTTCAAGCCCAGGAAGCAACAAGCTTCCAGCAACACTACAAATATTATAACAAAAACGGTATACAGTACCGACAATATCTGGAGAGAATTCACCAAGCACAGATGATGCACGAGGACAGTACAAGTATGACAGTCAGGGGTCGAGTCATAGCTCCTGGCCCCGCCTCTTTGCTGATTGCTATTAGGTCCTCTCTCTCCTTGCCCCATGAGCTTTATCATACCTCGCCTTAAAACTATGTATGGTTCCCGCCTCATATGTCACTTTCTAGGCTATTCCACGGCCTGACTACTCTATGACTGAAGAAATACTTCCTAACATCCCTTTGATTCATCTGAGTCTTCAACTTCCAATTGTGACCTCTTGTGTCTGTGTCCCTTCTCTGGAACATCCCGTCTTTGTCCACCTTGTCTATTCTGCACAGTATTTTATATGTCGTCATCATGTCTCTCCTGACCCTCCTGTCCTCCAATGTCGTCAGGCCGATTTTCCTCAACCTTTCTTCGTAGGACAATCCCCGTAGCTCTGGGACTAGTCTTGTTGAAAACCTTTGCACTTTCTCTAATTTCTTTACGTGCTTGACTAGGTGTGGATTCCAAACTGGTGCTGCATACTCCAGTATGGGCCTGACGTAAATGGTATACAGAGTCTTGAACGAATCCTAACTGAGGTATTGGAACGCTATCCGTAGGTTTGCCAGGCGCCTGTATGCTGCAGCAGTTATCTGATTGATGTGCGCCTCAGGAGATATGCTCGGTGTTATACTCACCCCCAGATCTTTTTCCTTGAGTGAGGTTTGCAGTCTTTGGCCATCTAAACTATATTGTGTCTGCAGTCTTCTTTGCCCTTCCCCAGTCTTCATGACTTTGCATTTGGCAGGGTTAAACTCAATTAGCCAGTTGCTGGACCAGGCTTGTAGCCTGTCCAGGTCTCTTTGTAGTCCTGCCTGATCCTCATCCGATTTGATTCTTCTTATTAACTTCACATCATCTGCAAACAAGGACACTTCTGAGTCTATCCCTTCCGTTATGTCGTTCACATATACCAAGAACAGCACAGGTCCTAGGACTGACCCCTGTGGAACCCCGCTTGTCACAGGCGCCCACTCTGACACCTCGTCACGTACCATGACTCGTTGTTGCCTCCCTGTCAGGTATTCTCTGATCCATTGCAGTGCCTTTTCTGTTATGTGTGCCTGATCCTCTAGCTTTTGCAGTAACCTCTTGTGAGGAACTGTGTCGAAGGCCTTCTTGCAGTCCAAAAAAATGCAGTCGATCCACCCCTCTCTCTCTTGTCTTACTTCTGTCACCTTATCATAAAGCTCTAGTAGGTTTGTGACACAGGATTTTCCTTCCCTGAAACCATGCTGGTTGTCAATTATACACTTGTTTCTTTCCAGGTGCACCATTCTCTTCCTGATGATCTTCTCCATGACCTTGCATACTATACACGTTAGTGATACAGGTCTGTAGTTTAGTGCCTCATGTCTGTCTCCCTTTTTAAAAATTGGGACTACATTTGCTATCTTCCATACCTCAGGGAGTTGCCCAGTTTCAAATGATGTGTTGAAGATCTTTGTTAATGGCACACACAGTATCTCTGCTCCCTCTTTAAGGACCCACGGAGAGATGCTGTCTGGTCCCACCGCCTATGAGATGTCAAGTTCGCACAGCAGCTTCTTCACCTCCTCCTTGGTTATATGTACCTCATCCAGCACTTGCTGGTGTAATCCCCTGTTCTGATTTCCTGGAGTCCTACTGGTTTCCACTGTAAATACTTCTTTAAATCTCGTGTTGAGCTCCTGACATACCTCTCGGTCGTTTCTTGTGAATTCCCCATCACCCTTCCTCAGTCTGATTACCTGGTCCTTGACTGTTGTTTTCCTCCTGATGTGGCTGTACAACAGCTTCTGGTCAGTCTTGACTTTCGATGCTATGTCATTTTCATATTGTCGCTGAGCCTCCCTTCTTATCTGTGCATATTCGTTTCTGGCTCTTCGGCTAATCTCTTTATTTTCCTGAGTTCTCTGTCTTCTGTACCTTTTCCATTCTCTAGTACACCTAGTTTTTGCCTCCCTACACCTTTGGGTGAACCAAAGACTCATTCTGTTTTTCCCATTATTTCTGTTTCCTTTGGGAACAAACCTCTCCTCTGCCTCCTTGCATTTTGTTGCCACATAGTCCATCATTTCTTGTACTGGTTTTCCTGTCAGTTCCCTCTCCTACTGAATGTCTTGAAGGAAGTTCCTCATGCCTGAGTAGTTCCCCCTTTTGTAGTTTGGTTTTCCCACCATATTCCTGCTACTCTCTCCACTTGGAGCTCAACTATGTAGTCGAGGCACAGAACCACATGATCACTAGCTCCCAGGGGCCTTTCATACATGATATCCTCAATGTCCAAACTACTCAAGGTGGTTCATCCTCTCCTCTCTCTCTGGTAGTGTCTCTAACATGTTGATGCATGAGGTTTTCCAGTACCACATCCATCATCTTGGCTCTCCATGTTTCGGGACCCCCATGGGGCTCCAGGTTTTCCCAGTCAATCTCCTTGTGATTGAAATCACCCATAACTAGTAACTTTGCTCCCCCCATGTGTGCTCTCCTGGCCACCTCGGCTAGTGTGTCAACCATTGCTCTGTTGCTCTCATCGTATTCTTCTCTTGCCCTCCTGCAGTTCTGTGGTGGGTTGTACATTACTGCAATTATCACCTTATGTCCCTCAGACTGGATTGTTCCTACTAAGTAGTCCCTTTTGCCCGTGCCATCCATTCCTACCATTTCCTCAAAACCCCACTGGTTTTTAATGAGCAGTGCAACTCCTCCTCCCCCTCTCCTCCCTATGTCTTTCCTGAGGATTTGATATCCGGATGGAAAGATTAAATCTGTTATTATTCTGGTGAGTTTTGTTTCTGTGAGTGCTATTATGTCTGGGGATGTCTCTTTGATTCTTTCGTGCCACTCCTCATACTTATTTGTTATTCCATCTGCATTTGTATACCACACCTTCAACTTCTTTTCTAAGACTGTGGTCTGGGAGGTGTATTGGGGTTGGGGAAGTGGGAGACCTGATAAGGAACTATGGGTGGTTCCTGTGGGGGTGGAGTTTGTAATGCAGTGGGTGGGGGCATTGGATGTGGCATGGGTGTTTTGGTTTAGAGTGTTTGGTTGCACTGGGGTTGACCTGGTTGGGAGGCTTCTATAGGAAGTTGTGAGGGAGGCTGTATTTGATCTTCTTCCTGGGTCTGGGATCACTTGTCTGTCTTCTCCATCCCCTCTCTTTCCTCCTTTCGCCTTTGTACCATCTCTCTCAGTTTCTGCCTTTCTTCTTGTGTTCTGTTGCGGTCGAGATACACCTTCCTGTATGCCGGCATGTCCCCTAATCGTGCTTTCTCCTGCAGGATCCTGTTCCGAGTTGATTCTGCCTTGAAGGTCACTTTCACTGGCTGGGTTCTTTTTTTTACAACCCCCCCTATTCTCCGAGAATTTTCCAGCTGGGTCATGTCGTCTTCTCCTATTGCTTTCATGATGCTTTCAATTGCTTTTTTTCCCCTTGTTTTCTTGCTTCTTATGTTTCCCCTTCAACTTCCTGGAGCCCATACACAAAGACTCACCTCACCTTTTCATTCTCCCACTGCATATCCCTGTGTATCCCCTCATTCAATTTGATTTCCTCCATTGCAGCTTTCCTTTCTTTAGTTTCACTAGCTAATGTACTTGGGCCCAGTGGCCTGTCATTTTCCCTTCTCGGCTTTCCCTGGGCTCTGCTGTGGTTTGTTAGGGCCTCCATATACAGCTTAGCTCTTTCATTTACTACAGTCTCCTCTGATAGAGCTTCTACATGCAGTTTTGCTCCTTTCCCTACTGTCCCCTTATTTGTGACTGAGGTAGCAGTCTCTGTTGTCAATCCCAAAATGTTCTTTAGTTCTTTAGGCTGTTTCAAAATTTTCGGTTCCTCTTCTAAACTCTGTATCCTGGCCTCTGCTACTTTGACTTGCACCTCCCACTTCCTGCTTTCCATATCTATCCTCTCTTCCATTCTCATGCTAAGTTCTTCTAGTTTCTTTTCCCATTCATGTTCCCTTTTTATGAGCTCTGCTGCCCAATCTTCCTTTGCAGCTTCCTCCTCCTCCTGTCCCTTGGTTTTTCTTGTTGCTCTCTGGCAACCCATTTTTGTTTTATCCTGATTGCCTCAGAGCGGGAAACCTATGTAATTTTGTGTGTTAGGTTAGTAGTGTGTATGTCAGACTGTGGGGGGGGGGAGGTAGAGGAGGAGCTGTGGCTATGTGGGAGAGGAGTGGTGAGGGGGATTTAGGGGGGAATATGGGGAGTGGGAAGGAGGGAGAAGCAAGTGGGTGAGTGGGAGAGGGAGAGGGGGAAGGAGGGAGAGGTGGGGAGGGGGAGGGTGAAAGAGGGAGGGGAGGGATCAGGGGAAGGAGTGAGATGTCAGTGTGGAGGGTGGAGTGTATGTGTGAGTCTGGATATGTGTGTGTGTGTGAGTGTAAGTGTGTGTGTGTGTGTGTGTGTGTGTGTGTGTGTGTGTGTGTGTGTGTGTGCGTGTGTGTGTGTGTGAGTGTGTGTGTGTGTGTGTGTGTGTGTGTGTGTGTGTGTGTGTGTGTGTGTGTGTGTGTGTGTGTGTGTGTGTGTGTGTGTGAGGTAGGTGACTTTTGCGGTGTAATGTGGAGTCTCAGTGGTCCTTGACTGACCACAACTTCTTGTGACCTGACCCCCACCCTCCTGGGACTTGACCTGCACCTACTTACAATGTTGCCCTTAAAAGCTTGTCCTGCCACCTAGCTTATAGTAAGTTACTTGCCTTGTTCATTGAATTACCAATTGCTATTCCTTATTGAATACCTGAGTGCCTATTCTTTATCATGCTATGAGAGATATTCACAATCAGCTTGGCGGTTAATTGGACCCCTGGAACACCCACACAACCACTCATAGGTGAATACAGTACTTGCAATGCAGCTGTAGCAGCCTGTAGATTGTCCAGCTCGAAGTGACGTCCTGGCGTAGATCCACCTCAATTTCTTCTCGTTAATAATGTACTCTATTCACTGTAGTTCTCTCACTGGACACACGATTGTTTCACTTTATTAGCTTTCTTGGGTGACACATGACAACGTCGCCTTACCACCCACACTAGCCTGCCCGCTCTGACTGCGCCACCATGGTTTACATTCTGGATCACTTACAAAATTGTGGCTCTCCCCACACTTATGTGGCTCAGGCCGTCCCCTGGGCCTATCCGAACTCCAGTGATGGCCAAGTTGGCAAGTACTGCTGCAACAACATGCAAGGAACCTATAGTGACATAAAAACTGACGGTGACGACAACGAAATGGACTAAATATGACAAAAGAGGGACCGGCATTCAAGTACCAGACCTGCTGCCAGACGTGAACCAGACATGAGACGTTTTCCACTACAATGAAATAACTGACCTCCATATCAACTGCACCAGTGTTTAACGGGAAGACAACATGGCAGAAAACCTGATCAACTAAATCTCCAAGGAAATGACAGGTCTGTAGAACTTTTTTCTTCAGTGCCAAACGAGGGAAAGAATTGAGCATTTAAACATGGCTGACCGGCATCCAAACAGCCGCTACTGCCAGACGTACAACTAGCGAAGTGAAATTCTCATCTTTACTGACGTTCATCTGTTGACAGTAGCATCATATCTGTACCACCATCATATCACCTGTACCAGTGCTAACGAGAGGGAAACACAGGAGACATCGTCAAATCAACAGTACAAAACTCCAAGGTTATAGGTCGGATATCCCTCAGTGCCAGTCGTGAGAAAGAAGTGAATAGTTAAACAGTCAAGGTTAATGTTATAGTAGCTGACCTATATTCAGCTGACCAGTGTACAGTGAGAGAATCATAGCAGAAAACGCCAAATATATCTATAAACTCAAGGAAAGTCAGGTTGTAGGTGGCGTTACTCCCCTCAGTGTTTTAAAAATGGCTGAGTCAGCAAAACAGGTCAGGAGACAACAACACCACACAACCCCCGATAAATGGAACTGAGGGGGATTTGGAAGGATAAAACCAGGGAAAAGTGAGCAGTGAAGAGGGTTTTGAAGAGGAAATTTTACTAGTAATTCAGTGGTGATTGCTAAAGCAGATACTAAGTGTACTAGGGACTGGAAAAGAGAAATAAATATTATTGTATATGAGTAAAAGAGCGAAGAGTGAAAATGGCAGGCATTAGGGGGGTACAGGCTGCCATAATTATATTTATATTTCTTCTTCAATTCCATGAAGAAAGTAATCAGTCATGGGGGCTGGAAAAGATGAATGGAGTAACAGCGCCCTGGACAGTAAAAGCCCAACAGTTGCCATCCTACCAGAAAAGCAAGGTATGGCAACACCGCATACCCAAACAAAAACAGTGGCACACAGCTCTTATTGTAGCGCTCTTAAGTGGTGATATCCAAATTAATCCAGGACCTCAAACTATTGTGCAGAGGCAAAACAGACAGATAAATGACGGCAATAATGACGGTCTAGTAGCTAGGAATGATAACCTTAACTCCATATGTAATGCATACATAGGTCAATGTGAGACAATACAGCCATTATTATCTCAAACACTACCAAACAGGTGCATACACTGTACTAAAGTACGCATGAAAAACAGAAAAGGCACCTTATGTAAAATGTGTAAGGGGTGGGTGCATGATGGATGTATGTACAATTATAGCAACGGTGCCAGAATTCATTTTGTGTGTAACAAATGCACTTTGGCACAGTTACCCTTTAGCAGTGATGACATTGATTTACCTAATTTTAATACAAATGACCCATTGCCATATATTGATGATTATGATTGTTTTATGAAAACAGGCCTTCACTTTATTCATGTCAATGCAAGATCACTTCTTCCTAAATTGGCAGAGATTAGGATTCTAGCTAACAAAATTAGGGCGGCAGTTATAACCATCTCTGAATCTTGGTTGGATGATACGGTGACTGACGACGAGGTC
This sequence comes from Cherax quadricarinatus, assembly GCF_038502225.1. Classification (NCBI taxonomy): domain Eukaryota; kingdom Metazoa; phylum Arthropoda; class Malacostraca; order Decapoda; family Parastacidae; genus Cherax; species Cherax quadricarinatus. Next base: position 38,000,000 of record NC_091293.1, on the reverse strand, counting down.
AAAATAGATGGTTACAATATAAAACGCTTAGATAGGAACAGAAAGGGTGGTGGAGTATGTGCCTACATTAGAAATGACTTAGCTTACAACCCAAGACCTGATTTAAATAACAATAAACTGGAGATTCTATGGTTTGAAGTGCTGCTTCCTAAGACCAAACCCATCTTAGTAGGAACTAGTTACCGCCCTCCTACCCAGGACCAGTTCTTAGAAGACTTTTCCAGAGTCTTGTCCGGAGTTGAAAACAATTGCGAGACAATAATACTGGGCGACTTTAATATCTGTTTTCAGCAGCAAAATAACGGGCTATGCAAAAGGTATAAGCAAATTCTAGGATTAAATAGTTACACTCAACTAATTAATACTCCAACCCGGATCACACAGTTCTCAGCCACCCTAATTGACCACATACTTTGTAACCGCTCTGAGAACATTAGTCAGTCAGGCGTCATTACCACAGGACTTAGTGATCATTTCATCATTTACTGCACCAGGAAAATAACTAGGGATAGGATAGGCCTACACAGGACAATAAAAATGAGGTCAACTAGAAACTACAGTAAAGAAACACTGGTAAATAGGCTACACAATTGTGACTGGACAGAGATAACAAGTTGCACGGACGTAAACGATGCCTGGGAAAAATTCAAAACAATGTTCACTACCATCCTTGATAATATTGCACCAGTTAAAGAGGTTAGGATTAAACGAAGAACTGAACCCTGGATGAATACTGAGATATTAGATAATATGAAATTCAGAGACCAGCTGCTAAAAAGATTTAAAGCAAACAGACAGGATATTGCAGCACTAAATGAATTCCAAAGGGTGAGGAACAGAGTACAGAGACTTATAAAAGGAGCAAAGGCAAAGCACTACTGCTCAAAAATTGAAGAGTATAAGCATAACCCCAGAAAGCTCTGGCAACAACTAAAACAGTTGGGGTATAGCCATAAGCCAGTAGATAGGTCTAACATAGTACTCACTATCGATAATGAGGTATGCCACGAAACATCTAAGGTGGCAAATTGCTTTAATTCCTACTACACATCTGTTGCATCAACACTAGTAAGTAAACTACCAGCTGCATCAAATACCTTTAACACAGACTCTGATAAGTTTCAAACATACTATACCAATAAAGGGGTAACCCCAAACAGTTGTCAACTAGTAAGTGTATCTCATGACTTTATTCAAAAAGAACTAAGCAGGTTAAACCCAACTAAGAGCACAGGCCCTGATAACATCCCGTCTAAGTTCCTAAAAGATGGTGCTTCTGAACTGTCAATCCCTATTGCTCACATAATAAATCTATCAATCACCACTAATACAGTACCGGAGGGGTTCAAGGAGGCCAGAGTCACTCCTATCTTCAAGAAAAATAGTAGGTCTGATGTAAGCAACTATAGGCCTGTTAGTATACTCAGTATAATATCTAAAATTCTAGAGAGGGCGGTGTATTCTCAAGTAGTTAAGTACCTTAATGACAACAACATTCTCCATAGCTATCAATCGGGCTTTAGAAGATCCTACTCAACCGACACCTCCCTTATTAATCTGATGGATTACCTGAGAACTGAAATGTCAAAGGGGAACCTCATAGGCATGGTAACCTTAGACCTGCAAAAGGCCTTCGATACTGTCAACCACAATATATTATGTAATAAACTTCAAGCTATCGGTATAGGTTCTGTAGACTGGTTTAAGTCCTACCTTAGCAACAGGAGACAAATAGTCAAAATCAACAAAACAGAATCAGAACCCCTGCCGATAACATGTGGAGTTCCCCAAGGTAGTATTCTGGGTCCCTTATTATTCTTATGTTATGTCAATGATATGCCTATCAGTGTCAAGTGCAAACTCCTACTGTATGCAGATGACAGTGCTCTGTTAGTGTCAGGTAAAGACCCACAAGATATTGCTAATGTTTTAACACTGGAACTGGAGTCCTGCAGCAAATGGTTAGTAGACAACAAACTATCATTACACCTAGGGAAAACTGAAGCCATTCTCTTTGGCACGAAACATAAACTGAGAAGGGTAAATAATTTTAATGTTCAATGTAATGGGGAGCCCATCACTTTGGTTTCATCAGTAAAATATTTGGGAATCCCCTTTGACCCATGCATGTCAGGAGAATTGATAGGGAACAGTGTAGTAAAGAAAGCGAATGCCAAACTGAAGTTCCTGTATAGACAAGCACAGTGTCTACCTACTGAGGCTCGCAGGACCCTATGTCTAGCCCTTATACAATGCCATATGGATTACGCTTGCTCTTCTTGGTACTCTGCCTTGACAAAAAAACTGAAAGATAGACTGCAAATCACCCAGAACAAAATCGTAAGATTCATCCTGGGGCTGGGACCAAGAGAACATGTAGGCCAGGATGAATTACAGCAGTTGGATATGCTGAATGTTGAAGACAGAGTAAAACAACTGAAGCTAAATCATGTTTATAAAATTGCTCACAAACAATGTCCAGAATATCTTGCTGTCAATTTTGTCAAGGTTGGGAACCAAAGCAATCATAGTACTAGGGGGAGAGAGCACAACTTTGTAGTACCCACAGTCAGTGGCCAGGCTTCAAACACCTTTTATTGTACAGCAATAAAGGAATGGAACAGACTACCCGCACATGTCAAAGCCAGTCATAGCGTGAACCAGTTCAAGAAGAGGGCCAAAAGGTGTCTGATGAATGTAGCTACAGAAAGGGAGGGGAATGATTTTCTATTTTTTAGCTAACATACGTGTAAATTTTACCTTATTCCTTGTAATGACCCTCGTATTGTAGATAGTCTTAATGACCTTGGTGTAGCAGATAGTCTTTTTAGTATGATAATAAGATGTTATCTTCATTGTAGAATAATAAGAAAATATTATAACCTTTATACTATAATAATAAGGTAAAAGGACCCCAATGGAAATAAGTCACTCTGTCTGACTTTTTTGGGTTATCCTAGGTTCTCTACACATATGCTGCTATGTATGATAATTCTATGTAACTGTATTTGTGTATACCTGAATAAACTTACTTACTTACTTACAGGCAGATTGTAAATCGCTTCTAGGATTGTTCACTACCCTAACACACTTTGCAACCCTTGCAGAACACTTGGGTTGCCCTCAAAAACACTTATATTCGCGGAGCACGGAAGGCGTGAAACGCGCGCTGTGTCCCTACTGTGTGTGTGTGTGTACTCACCTAATTATGGTTGCTGGTGTAGAGTCTCAGCTCCTGGCCTCGCCTCTGTGTTGGCCGCTACTGGTTTGACACTATATTCTTAAAGCTATGTATAGATTCTGCCTCAATCACTTCGCTGTCTAGGTCTTTATGCTTCCTGGCCACTCTATAGCTAAAGAAGTATTTCCTAACATCCCTGTGGCTTATCTGTGCTTTCGACTTCTAGCTGTGATCTCGTGTACCTGAGATCCGCCTTTCAAACAGACTCTTCTTGTTCACCCTGTCAATTTCTCTCAATTCCATGTACTGTGCGTCTGTCAGTAGTGTCACTGATTTCCTATGTAATATACTTGTGCAGTATATGTAGATGGTACCAACTATGTTATACATAAAATCCCTTCCACATTTTAGTACAGGTACTTGCTTCGGCAGTACACGTCAGTATCATGTCAATTCTGGTCCTTCTGTCCTCTGGTGTCGTCAGGTAAATTTCACAGAAACAATATTAAGACTGGAGTGCGGGTGATGCAAGATAATGTAAGGGATATTCACACGCTAATATCGTCGGGCTCTGCCCAAAATGACTTAGATTCTGTACACTCAGCTGCCATCATGCCATATACCGCAAACTCCAGCCAGGATACTGCTCCTTCACACATTTCCTGAATTTGCTTGTGATAGATAAGTGAAATATAGATATAAATCCAGATGCAGTACTGCACACTTTGTGAGGCCTGGTTCCTAGGCCTCTTGTGTATCCATTGATCTTGGATATTGCGTGCATAATAAATTAGCCACTTCGGCAGCAAACAACTAATCCTTCACCAATGCTCGCAGGGAGGAAAACCACAATGAGGGATACCTCACTGAGGGACACCTCACTGAGGGACACCTTACTGAGGGACACCTTACTGAGGGACAACTCACTGAGGGACACCTTACTGAGGGACACCTCACTGAGGGACACCTCACTGAGGGACACCTCACTGAGGGCCACCTCATCGAGGGATACCTCACTGAGCGATACCTCACTGAGGGACACCTCACTGAGGGACACCTCACTGAGGGACACCTTACTGAGGGACACCTCACTGAGGCACACCTCACTGAGGGACACCTCACTGAGGCACACCTCACTGAGGGCCACCTCATCGAGGGATACCTCACTGAGCGATACCTCACTGAGGGACACCTCACTGAGGGACACCTCACTGAGGGACACCTTACTGAGGCACACTTCACTGAGGACCACCTCATCGAGGGATACCTCACTGAGCGATACCTCAATGAGGGACACCTCCCTGAGGGACACCTTACTGAGGCACACCTCACTGAGGGCAACCTCATCGAGGGATACCTCACTGAGCGATACCTCACTGAGGGACAACTCACTGAGAGACACCTCAACGAGGGATACCTCACTGAGGGACACCTCACTAAGGGGGCACCTCACTGAGGGATACCTCACTGAGAGACGAACATCCAGGCTTAGCTATAGAGACGAACATCCAGGCTTAGCTATAGAGACGAACATCCAGGCTTAGCTATAGAGACGAACATCCAGGCTTAGCTATAGAAACGAACATCCAGGCTTAGCTATAGAGACGAACATCCAGGCTTAGCTATAGAAACGAACATCCAGGCTTAGCTATAGAGACGAACATTCGCTCCCATGGCAAATTTCTAAGAGTGTGTCCTGTCGAGTGGTGTCTCACACAGACAGCAGGAAGGTGGCAGTGATCTTTGTTGTGGGAGACACAGGATAGTGACACCTGGGATAGTGACACTGTGGGAGACAGATGTTACAGTTGCCACTTTGATTACAGACACAAGCACCAGAGAACACTTTCCACAGTACTTATACATCAACAGAGTGAGGGAGAAGAGCAGGGAGTAATGTTGGAGAAGTGCTGGGGAAGGGAGAAGGAGATCTTAGAAAGGAATGAGAGAATGACACTGGTATGATAGTAGATAGAGGGAGGGAAGGAAAAAGGGGTGGGAAGAAGAGACGAAGGAAAGGAGGGGAGGGAGGGAGAGAGGGAGGAAAAGAGGGAAAAAGGAAGGGAAGGAGGAGAAAGTGAGGGAAGGAGGAGAAAGTGATGGAAGGAGGAAGGAGAGGAGGGAGGGAGGGAGGTTAGTGAAGTAAGGAGGAAGGGAGAAAGGGAAGAAGGAAGGAAGGAAGGAAGGAATGGGGGAGGGTGGGAGGGTCGAAGGGAAGGAGGAAGGAAGGAAGGGAGGAAGGAAGGAAGGAAGGAAGGAAGATAGGAAGGAAGGGAGGGAGGGAGGGAAGGAGGAAGGAAGGAAGGAAGGCAGGGAGGGAGGGGGAGGGAAGGATGGTGTAAGGGATAGAGGGAGGGAGGAAGAAGGGATGGAGGAAGGGAGAGGAGGGAAAAAGTAAGGAAGGGAGGGAGAGAGGAAGGGAGGGAGGGAAGGAGAGAGGGAGGAAGGAAGAGAGAGAGGGAGGGAGGAAGGGAAGGAGGGAGGGAAGGAGGGAGGGAGGGAGGGAGGGAGGGAGGGAGGGAGGGAGGGAGGAAGGGAGGGAAAGAGGGAGAAAGGCAGAGATGGAGAAAGGGAGGGAAGGCGGAAGGAGGGAAGGGAGGGAGGGAAGGAAGGAGGCAGGCAGGCAGGGAGAAAGTGGGGAAGGGAGAGACGGAGAAAGTGAGGGAGAGAGGGAGGGAGGGAGGGAGGGAGGGAGGGAGGAAGAAAGGGAGGAAGGGAGGGAGGGATGGAGGTAGGAAGGGAGGAAAGAAGGGAGGGAGGGAGGGAGGGAGGAAGGAAGGGAGGGATGGAGGAAAAGAGGGAGGGAGGTAGGAAGGGAAGGAGGGATGGAGGAAGGAAGGGAGGGAGGGAGGGATGGAGGAAGGGAGGGAGGGAGGGAGGGATGGAGGAAGGGAGGGAGGGATGGAGGAAGGGAGGGAGGGAGGAAGACATGGAGGAAGGGAGGGATGGAGAGAGGAATGGAGGGAGGGAGGGAGGGAGGAAGGGAGGGAGAGAGGGAGGGAGGGAGGGAGAGAGGGAGAGAGAGAAGGAGGGAGGGAGGGAGGGAGGGAGAGAAAGAAAGAGGGAGGGAGGGAGAGAAAGAGGGAGGGAGGGAAGAAGGGAGGAAGGGAGGGAGAGAGAGAGGGAGGGAGGGAGGAAGGGAGGGAGGGAGGAAGTGAGAGAGAGAGGGAGGGAGGGAGGGAAAGAGGAAGGGAGGGAGAGAGGACGGGAGGGAGGGAAAGAGGGAGAAAGGCAGAGATGGAGAAAGGGAGGGAAGGCGGAAGGAGGGAAGGGAGGGAGGGAAGGAAGGAGACAGGCAGGCAGGGAGAAAGTGGGGAAGGGAGGAAGGGAGAGAGGGAGGAAGAGACAGACGGAGAAAGTGAGGGAGAGAGGGAAGGAGGGAGGGAGGGAGGGAGGAAGGGAGGAAGGGAGGGGGGAAGGAAGGAAGGGAGGGATGGAGGAAGGAAGGGAGGAAGGAAGGAAGGGAGGGAGGGAGGGAGAGAGGGAGGAAGGAAGGGAGGGATGGAGGAAAAGAGGGAGGGAGGGAGGAAGGGAGGGAGGGATGGAGGAAGGAAGGGAGGGAGGGATGGAGGAAGGAAGGGAGGGAGGGAGGGATGGAGGAAGGGAGGGAGTAATGGAGGAAGGGAGGGAGGGAGGAAGAGATGGAGGAAGGGAGGAAGGGAGGGAGGGAGGAAGGGAGAGAGAGAGGGATGAATGGAGGGAGGGAGGGAGGGATGAAGAGAGGGAAGAAGGGAGAGAGGGAGGAAGGGAGGGAGGGTGGGAGAGATAAGAACATAAGAACGAAGGAACACTGCAGAAGGCCTACTGGCCCATGCGAGGCAGGTCCAAGTCCCTACCGGCTTAAGCCAATGCACCCAACCTAGTCAGGTCAGGTCACATTGACTTAAGGGAGGAACACGGCAACCGACCTGTTAGCACAAGCTATCAGGTCCAACTCACACCCACCCACATCTACTCATGTATTTATCCAACCTATTTTTAAAGCTACACAACGTTCTGGCCTCTATAACGGTACTTGGGAGTTTGTTCCACTCATCCACAACTCTATTACCAAACCAGTACTTTCCTATATCCCTCCTGAATCTGAATTTTTCCAACTTAAAACCATTGCTGCGAGTCCTGTCTAGGCTAGATATTTTCAGCACACTATTTACATCCCCTTTATTTATTCCTGTCTTCCACTTATAAACCTCAATCATATCCCCCCTAATTCTACGTCTTTCTAGAGAGTGCAGTTTCAGGGCCCTTAGTCTATCCTCATAGGGAAGGTTTCTGATACATGGGATCATCTTTGTCATCCTCCTTTGTACATTTTCCAGAGAATTTATATCCATTCTGTAATACGGTGACCAAAACTGTGCAGCATAATCTAAATGAGGCCTAACCAAGGATGTATAGAGTTGAAGAACAACCTGAGGACTCCTATTATTTATGCTTCTTGATATGAAGCCAAGGATTCTATTAGCTTTATTGCGAACACTTATGCACTGTTGTCTTGGTTTCAGATTACTGCTAACCAGAACTCCTAAATCTTTTTCGCAATCCGTAATATTAAGATCTACATTATTTAGTTTATATGTGGCATGGTTATTGTCCTGTCCAACATTTAGAACTTTGCATTTGTCTATATTAAACTGCATCTGCCACTTCTCCGACCACTGCATCAGTCTATTCAAATCTTCCTGGAGTGCTCGAATGTCCTCGTCAGAATGAATTCGACGGCCTATTTTGGTGTCATCGGCAAACTTGCCGATGTCGCTCTTTATGCCCTCATCTATGTCGTTTATGTAGATTGTGAACAGCAGGGGGCCCAACACTGACCCCTGTGGAACACCGCTCGTGACGCTTCCCCACTCTGATTTCTCCCCATTTATGCAAACTCTCTGCTGCCTATTTGTCAACCATGCCTCTATCCAGGAAAAAATTTCTCCTCCTATTCCATGTGCTTTAATTTTCCTCAATAGTCTCTGATGTGGGACCCTGTCAAAAGCCTTACTGAAGTCCATATACACAATATCATATTCATTACCATGATCTACCTCCTCAAATACCTTAGTGAAAAAAGTTAATAAATTCGTAAGGCAGGAACGCCCCTTTGTAAAACCATGCTGAGATTCGTTGATTAATTTATGCTTTTCAAGGTGGCTACGAACTGCCTCGGCAATTATTGATTCCATAAATTTTCCCACTATGGAGGTTAGGCTTATTGGTCTATAGTTCGAAGCTAAGGACCTGTCACCTGTTTTGAAAATAGGTATCACATTTGCCATTTTCCACTTATCTGGCACCATGCCAGTTTGTAGTGATATGTTGAAAAGATTAGCCAAAGGTGTGCTAAGCTCCTCTTTACATTCCTTTAGAACCCTTGCATACAGTTCATCAGGGCCTGGGGATTTGTTAGGTTTTAATTTATCTATTTGCCTAAGGACCATGTCACTTGTGACCCTAATAGTGCACAGTTTATTATCGTCCTGTTCTACATAATTTATCATTACTGGAATATCGCTGGTATCCTCCTGTGTAAAAACTGAGAGGAAGTATGTGTTAAAAATTCTACACATTTCCTTATCACTGTCAGTGAGCTGACCCGAGGAACTTTTGAGTGGGCCTATCTTGTCCCTGATCTTACTTCTGTATACCTGAAAGAATCCTTTTGGGTTAGTCTTCGATTCTCTTGCAACTTTAACCTCATAATCTCTATTTGCTTTTCTAATTCCCTTTTTTATTTCTCTCTTTAACTGAATATATCGATTTCTTAATTGCCCCTCTCCTCTTTTGATTTGCCTATATATGCCTCTCTTTTGACCAATCAGATATTTTAATCTATTGTTCATCCATTTAGGATCATTTTTGTTTGATCTGATTTCCCTATTTGGAACATAATTTGACTGAGCAGCTAGAACTATGCCCTGGAAAGCATCATATCGGCAACCATCACCACCTACCTGACCCCTAGTCAGGTCATTCCAGTTCAGCCCACCTAAGTAATTTTTCAGTCCTATGAAATCAGCCAAGCGAAAGTCAGGGACGGAGACTTGATTGCCATTATTAGGGGAATTCCATGATATGTTAAAACTGAGTGATTTGTGATCACTCTCCCCAAGCTCATCATTAACCTCAAGATTATTAATTAGTGTTTCCCTACTGGCAAGAACCAAGTCAAGGAGGTTATTTCCCCTAGTTGGCTCTGTCACAAACTGTTTTAAAAAACAATCCTGGATCGTATCAAGAAAGTCACCCGACTCTAAATTTCCTGTCAAATTGCTCCAGTCAATCTGTCTATAGTTGAAATCTCCCATTAGCACAACATTTTCGTATGTAGATGCCTTACGAATTTCGTCCCATAGAAGTTTACTGCACTCCCTATCAAGATTTGGGGCCCTGTAAATCACACCCAAAATTAGTTTTTCTCGGCCCTCGAGAAGCTGTAACCAAACAGATTCAGTGGCTGACGCTTCTAATTTAATATCTTGTCTAACACAACAATTTAAATTGTCTCTGACATACATCGCTACTCCACCACCTTTCCTGTTGACCCTGTCAGTGTGGAATAATTTATAGCCTTGTATGTGACATTCAGAGGGCATCTCTCTATCTTTCAGATTGAGCCAGGTCTCTGTTATAGCAATAATATCTATGTTTCCTGCACTTGCAATTAATCTTAGCTCATCTATCTTATTTCTAACACTCCTGCTATTAGTATAGTAAACCTTAAGGGAGCTAGTCCCTTGCTGCCCTCTGCTGTCCCCCTTTGTTTGCTGACCTGTTCTATTGTCTTTATTTATAACTTCATGCTGAATGCCTTTTATACATTTACTGTTTCCAACCCTAGTGTTGCAACCTGCTTGTTTCCCACACACACCCATACCTCTATCTTCCATCAGTTTAAAATCATAGGCATTTCACCAATGGCCTTCTCAATCGAGTCTGCAAGTGCTACCACCCCTGCCCCAGAGAGATGAACCCCATCCCTTGCATACATATCATGTTTGCCATAAAAGTTGTTCCAGTTGTCAATGAATGGGATTGCAAGTTCCTTGCAGTATCTGTCTAGCCAGCAATTTACACCAATTGCCCTAGACAACCATTCATTTCCTACTCCCCTTCTAGGCAAGATGCTACATATGATTGGGATCCCTCCCTTAGACTTAATGAAATCTATAGCTGACCTGTACTTATCTAGCAGCTCTTCTCTCCTACCCTTCCCAATATCATTTCCACCAGCACTGAGACAGATAATGGGCTTGTTCCCATTACCTGACATGATATTATCCAGTCTGTTGACAATGTCCCCAACACCAGCTCCAGGGAAGCACACTCTATCTCTCATCTTCTTATTCCTATTACAAAAAGCACGATCAACATATCTTACCTGAGAGTCACCAACCACAAGAATGCGCTTACCTTCATTAGCAGGGGCAGTAGTACCCTTACCTTCACTGGCCACTGAAGTACATTCATCCTGGAGAACAGAGAAGCGATTTCCTACCTTCAGATCTGCACTCTTAACTTTCCTTACTCTGATGCGCCTCCCATTACTGTGAACAACTCGCCACTTGTAGCAGGTGCTGGGCTGCACCTCACTGCTGGTAGCCGTTGCTACCACCCCACCTACAGCCTCCTCACAGTGAGAGACAGACTGCACCTCACTGCTAGAAGCCTCATTCCCCACATCTCCAACCACCTCACACTCTCTCCCAGGCCCATTGAGGTGGACCTTCAGCCTCCTAATCTCCTCCTGGAGAAGCAAGACCTCCTCCTTCAACTCTCCAACCTCAGCTTTTAAAACACTGTAGAAGCAAGCCATGCTTTGTAACCGTCCACGCTAATCCCCAAGCAGCTCAGGGTCTGTGACCTCACGTGACGACTGACCACTGATGGAGATGGAGGAACAGAGGGAGGGATGGAGGGAGGGAGGCAGGGAGGGAGGGAGGGAGAGAGGGATGGAGGAAGGAAGGGAGGAAGGAAGGGAGGGAGGGAGGGAGAGAGGGAGAGAGGAAGGGAGGGAGAGAGGGAAGGAGGAAGGGAGGGAGGGAGGGAGAGAGGGATGGAGGAAGGAAGAGAGGGAGGGAGGGATGGAGGTAGGGAGGGGGGTATGGAGGAAGGGAGGCAGGGATGGAGGAAGGGAGGGAGGGAGGAAGAGATGGAGGAAGGGAGGGAGGGAGGGATGGAGGAAGGGAGAGAGAGAGGGTGGAATGGAGGGAGGGAGGGAGGGATGAAGAGAGGGAGGGAGGGAGGAAGGGAGGGAGGGATGGAGTAAGGGAGGGAGGGAGGGAGGGAGGGAGGGAGGGAGGGAGGGAAGGAGGGAGGGAGGGAGGGAGGGTGGGAGGGAGGGAGTGAGGGATGGAGGAAGGGAGAGAGGGAGAGAGAGAAGGAGGGAGGGGGGAGGGAGGGAGGGAGGGAGGGAGGGAGAGGAAGAAAGAGGGAGGGAGGGAGAGAAAGAGGGAGGGAGGGAAGAAGGGAGGAAGGGAGGGAGAGAGAGAGGGAGGGAGGGAGGAAGGGAGGAAGAGAGGGAGGAAGTGAGAGAGAGAGGGAGGGAGGGAGGGAGGGAAAGAGGAGGGAGGGAGAGAGGAAGGGAGGGAGGAAGGAGGGAGAAAGGCAGAGATGGAGAAAGGGAGGGAAGGCGGAAGGAGGGAAGGGAGGGAGGGAAGGAAGGAGACAGGCAGGCAGGGAGAAAGTGGGGAAGAGAGGAAGGGAGAGAGGGAGGAAGAGAGAGACGGAGAAAGTGAGGGAGAGAGGGAAGGAGAGAGGGAGGGAGGGAGTGAGGGAGGGAGGGAGGAAGGGAGGGAGGAAGGGAGGGAGGGATGGAGGAAGGAAGGGAGGAAGGGAGGGAGAGAGGAGGAAGGAAGGGAGGGATGGAGGAAAAGAGGGAGGGAGGGAGGAAGGGAGGGAGGGATGGAGGAAGGAAGGGAGGGAGGGAGGGATGGAGAAAGGAAGGGAGGGAGGGAGGGATGGAGGAAGGGAGGGAGGGATGGAGGAAGGGAGGGAGGGAGGGAGGGAGGGAGGAAGAGATGGAGGAAGGGAGGGAGGGATGGAGGAAGGGAGGGAGAGAGAGGGAGGAATGGAGGGAGGGAGGGAAAGATGGAGGAAGAGAGGGAGGGAGGGAGGGAGAGAAAGAAAGAGGGAGGGAGAGAGAGAAAGAGGGAGGGAGGGAAAGAGGGAGAAAGGGAGGAAGAGAGAGAGGGAGGGAGGGAGAGGAGGAGGGAGGAAGGGAGGGAGAGAGGGAGAGAGGAAGGGAGGGAGAGAGAGAGGGAGGAAGGGAGGGAGGGAGAGAGGAAGGGAGGGAGAGAGGGAGGAAAGGAGGGAGGAAGGGAGGGAGGGATGGAGGAAGGAAGGGAGGAAGGAAGGGAGGGAGGGAGGGAGAGAGGGAGGAAGGAAGGGAGCGAGGGAGAGAGGGAGGAAGGGAGGAAGGGAGGGAGGGATGGAGGAAGGAAGGGAGGGAGGGAGGGAGGGATGGAGGAAGGAAGGGAGGGAGGGAGGGAGGGAGGGAGGAAGGGAGGGAGGGAGGGAGGAAGGGAGGGAGGGAGGAAGAGATGGAGGAAGGGAGGGAGGGAGGGAGGGAAGGATGGAGGAAGAGAGGGAGGGAGGGAGGAATGGAGGGAGGGAAGGATGGAGGAAGAGAGGGAGGGAAGGATGGAGGAAGGGAAGGAGAGATGGAGGAAGGAAGGGAGGGAGGGATGGAGGGAGGGAGGGAAAGAGGGATAAAGGGAGGGAGAGAGAGAAGGAGGGAGGGAGGGAGGGAGGGAGAGAGGGAGGGAGGGAGGGGGGAGAGAGGGAGGGAGGGAAGAAGGGAGGAAGGGAGAACATAAGAACATAAGAATGTAGGAACACTGCAGAAGGCCTACTGGCCCATACGAGGCAAGTCCTTATCAAAACGACATCTACCTAAAGCTACTCAAGAAATAACTCCCGCACCCCCCAACACCAATCAAACCCAGCCCCTCCCACTCATATATTTGTCCAGTCTCTTCTTAAAGCTACCCAAGGTCCTAGCCTCTATCACCCCACTGGGAAGACTGTTCCACGCATCTACAACTTTGTTAGAAAACCAGTACTTACCTATGTCCTTTCTAAATCTAAATTTATCCAACTTAAATCCATTATTCCTGGTTCTTACCTGGTTCGACACCCTCAGTACTTTATTAATGTCTCCCTTGTTTATGCCCGTCATCCACTTATACACTTCAATGATATCTCCCCTCATTCTACGCCTCTCCAGAGAGTGGAGATTTAAGGCTTTAAGTCTATCTTCATACGGGAGGTTCCTTACACAGTAAATCATTTTAGTCATTCTTCTCTGTATGTTCTCTAATGAGTCAATGTCCATCCTGTAGTAAGGGGACCAAAACTGAGCAGCATAATCTAAATGAGGCCTCACTAGTGTTGTATAGAGCTGTAAAATAACTTTTGGACTTCTGTTACTTATACTTCTTGAGATAAATCCAAGTAATCTGTTGGCCTTGTTGCGCACACTAAGGCACTGCTGTCTTGGCTTTAGATTTCTGCTTACCATGACTCCCAAGTCTTTTTCACATTCTGTATGACCAAGCTCTACTTCACCTAGATTATAGCTTCGAGGGTTATTTTCATTACCAAGGGCAAGTACCCTACACTTATCCACATTAAACTTCATCTGCCATTTTTCAGACCAAGACATTAATTTGTTCAAATCGTCCTGGAGTTCATTGATATCCTCCTCAGAGTGAATTAGACGGCCTATCTTTGTATCATCAGCAAACTTACTCATGTCACTAGTAATCCCTTCATCAAGGTCATTAATGTAAATTATGAACAGGAGAGGGCCTAAAACTGATCCTTGTGGAACGCCACTAGTGACTAATCCCCATTCAGATTTCACTCCATTAATGGTAACTCTCTGCTTTCTATTGGTAAGCCATGCCTCAATCCATGCTAGAACTTTACCTCCTATACCATGAGCTGCCACTTTTCTTAAGAGTCTCTTGTGAGGTACTCTGTCGAAGGCTTTACTAAAATCCAAATAAACAATATCATATTCCTTATCACTGTCAACTGCCTCAAATGTTCTATTGAAGAACGTCAGTAAGTTTGTCAGGCAGGAACGACCTCTCGTGAATCCATGCTGAGATTCATTTATCAAGCTATGCTCTTCAAGGTGACTTCTGATAATGTCAGCTATAATTGATTCTAATAACTTGCCCACTATAGATGTCAGGCTTATTGGACGGTAATTTGAAGGAGTGGACTTATCCCCTGATTTGAATATAGGAACCACATTAGCCATCTTCCACAACTCTGGCACAACACTGGTAAGGATGGACGCATTGAATACACTCGTTAATGGCTGACTAAGCTCCATCTTGCATTCCTTAAGTACCCTTGAAAAGAACTCATCGGGTCCCGGGGACTTATTTTGTTTCAGTTTGTCTATCTGTTTAATAACCATGTCCCTCGTGACAGTAATATTAGTTAACTTAAATTCATCAGGAACTAAATAATTGTTAATTACTGGAATCTCATTTACATCTTCCTGTGTAAAAACTGACAAAAAATAGTCATTAAATAAGGAACACATTTCCAGTTCATTATCCGTCAGCTGTCCATTCCCAGATTTCAGAGGTCCTACTTTTTCCTTCACCTTCGTCCTATACACTTGAAAGAACCCCTTTGGATTAGTCTTTGATTCATTAGCAACTCTAATTTCATAGTCATGTTTAGACTTTCTAATCGCCTTTTTTACTTCTCTTTTAAGCTGAACATATTGGTCAGTAAGGTTAACCTCTCCTCTTCTGATGCGCCTATAAATTCCCCTTTTCTCCCCTAATAGATGCTTTAGCCTCCTGTTAACCCATTTGGGATCGTTATTATTAGACCTAATTTCTCTCTGGGGAATGTATATACTCTGGGCACTGTGTACATTATTAAGGAAAACAATCATAAAAGCAGATCCCATCATATTCATAAGTATGATTATCGTCAATAAAATCATTAGCTAGATAACCCCAATCAAGATTAGACAGACTTTCCCTAAGTCCATTATAATCGGCAGAACGAAAATCAGGGATTTTTACTGTATTATCATTATTCTTGCATTCCCAATTAATGCTAAAAGTGATGGATTTGTGATCACTTGTGCCAAGCTCTTCAGTGATCTCCAGATTATTCACGAGTGTTTCCTTATTTGACAAGACTAGGTCTAGCAAATTATTACCCCTGGTAGGCTCAGTTACACTCTGTTTCAGAAAACAGTCCTGAACTGTTTCCATGAAGTTACTGGACTCTAGATTACCTGTCAAAGAATTCCAGTCAATTTGGCTAAAGTTAAAGTCCCCTACTATGACTATGTTACTGTGTCCAGAAGCCCTAACAATTTCGTCCCAAAGAAGTCTCCCTATATCGTGATCCAAGCCTGGAGGTCGGTATATTACACCTAGAATTAGTTTTTCTTGACCCTCCACGAACTCTACCCAAACAGACTCTGTTACTGCTCCATCTATTTTTATACCTGTTTTTATGCAACAATTAATATTTTCTCGAACATACAATGCAACTCCTCCCCCCTTCCCATTACATCTATCCACATTGAACAACTTAAATCCATGAATATTGCACTCAGCAGTCATATCCCGACTCTTTAAATCATACCACGTTTCAGTTAATGCAATAATATCAAAGTTCCCAGCACATGCTACCAAACGTAGTTCATTAATTTTATTTCTTGCACTTCGACTGTTAGCATAAAATACCATCATATGTTTTTTCTTCTGCACATTTTTCCTATCCCTCACCGTCTTCTCCCTCACTACAGTCTCCCTCACCGTCTTCTCTCTCACTACAGTCTCCCTCACCGTCTTCTCCCTCACTACAGTCTCCCTCACCGTCTTCTCTCTCACTACAGTCTCCCTCACCGTCTTCTCCCTCACTACAGTCTCCCTCACCGTCTTCTCCCTCACTACAGTCTCCCTCACCGTCTTCTCCCTCACTACAGTCTCCCTCACCGTCTTCTCCCTCACTACAGTCTCCCTCACCGTCTTCTCCCTCACTACAGTCTCCCTCACCCTCTTTACCATGCTAGTTAAATAACACATTTCTGTGTATAAGGACACTATCGACCAGGGAGCTCATTGTAATAGCCGATGTTTCGCTCACTGGAACCATTATTCAATATTTTCTCTTTTCAAAGTTTACTTTAATGGTTCACACTCACGTGTGTACAATGTTACAATGTTCACACCGTCAGGTGTTGCCTTCACTTCTGTGTAATGTTGCAAGGTCAGATCACTAGGAAGGTTGACACTCCCCTGGTCAGGTCACTAGGAAGGTTGACACTCCCCTGGTCAGGTCACTAGGAAGGTTGACACTCCCCTGGTCAGATCACTAGGAAGGTTGACACTCCCCTGGTCAGATCACTAGGAAGGTTGACACTCCCCTGGTCAGGTCACTAGGAAGGTTGACACTCCCCTGGTCAGGTCACTAGGAAGGTTGACACTCCCCTGGTCAGATCACTAGGAAGGTTGACACTTCCCTGGTCAGATCACTAGAAGGTTGACACTCTCCTGGTCAGTTCACTAGGAAGGTTGACACTCCCCTGGTCAGATCACTAGGAAGGTTGACACTTCCCTGATCAGATCACTAGGAAGGTTGACACTCTCCTGGTCAGATCACTAGGAAGGTTGACACTTCCCTGATCAGATCACTAGGAAGGTTGACACTCCCCTGGTCAGATCACTAGGAAGGTTGACGCTTCCCTGTTCAGGTCACTAGGAAGGTTGGCACTTCCCTGGTCAGGTCACTAGGAAGGTTGGTACTTCCCTGGTCAGATCACTAGGAAGGTTGACGCTTCCCTGTTCAGGTCACTAGGAAGGTTGACACTCCCCTGGTCAGGTCACTAGGAAGGTTGACACTACCCTGGTCAGGTCACTAGGAAGGTTGACACTTCCCTGGTCAGATCACTAGGAAGGTTGACACTTCCCTGGTCAGGTCACTAGGAAGGTTGACACTACCCTGGTCAGGTCACTAGGAAGGTTGACACTTCCCTGGTCAGGTCACTAGGAAGGTTGACACTATCCTGGTCAGGTCACTAGGAAGGTTGACACTTCCCTGGTCAGGTCACTAGGAAGGTTGACACTCCCCTGGCCAGGTCTCTAGGAAGATTGACACTCCCCTGGTCAGGTCACTAGGAAGGTTGACACTACCCTGGTCAGGTCACTAGGAAGGTTGACACTTCCCTGGTCAGATCACTAGGAAGGTTGACACTTCCCTGGTCAGGTCACTAGGAAGGTTGACACTACCCTGGTCAGGTCACTAGGAAGGTTGACACTTCCCTGGTCAGGTCACTAGGAAGGTTGACACTATCCTGGTCAGGTCACTAGGAAGGTTGACACTCCCCTGGCCAGGTCTCTAGGAAGATTGACACTCCCCTGGTCAGGTCACTAGGAAGGTTGACACTACCCTGGTCAGGTCACTAGGAAGGTTGACACTTCCCTGATCAGATCACTAGGAAGGTTGACACTCCCCTGGTCAGGTCACTAGGAAGGTTGACGCTTCCCTGTTAAGGTCACTAGGAAGGTTGACACTACCCTGGCCAGGTCACTAGGAAGGTTGACACTTCCCTGATCAAGTCACTAGAAAGACTGACACTTCCCTGGTCAGATCACTAGGAAGGTTGACACTCCCCTGGTCAGGTCACTAGGAAGGTTGACACTTCCCTGGTCAGGTCACTAGGAAGGCTGACACTCCCCTGGCCAGGTCACTAGGAAGATTGACACTCCCCTGGTCAGGTCACTAGGAAGGTTGACACTACCCTGGTCAGGTCACTAGGAAGGTTGACACTTCCCTGATCAGATCACTAGGAAGGTTGACACTCCCCTGGTCAGGTCACTAGGAAGGTTGACACTACCCTGGTCAGGTCTCTAGGAAGGGTGACACTTCCCTGATCAGATCACTAGGAAGGTGACACTCCCCTGGTCAGGTCACTAGGAAGGTTAACGCTTCCCTATTCAGGTCACTAGGAAGGTTGACACTCCCGTGGTCAGGTCACTAGGAAGGTTGACACTACGCTGGTCAGGGCACTAGGAAGGTTGACACTTCCTTGGTCAGGTCACTAGGAAGGTTGACACTTCCCTGGTCAGGTCACTAGGAAGGTTGGCACTTCCCTGGTCAGGTCACTAGGAAAGTTGACACTTCTCTGGTCAGGCCACTAGGAAGGTTGACACTTCCCTGGTCAGGTCACTAGGAAGGTTGACACTTCCCTGGTCAGGTCACTAGGAAGGTTGACACTTCTCTGGTCAGGTCACTAGGAAGGTTGACACTTCCCTGGTCAGGTCACTAGGAAGGTTGACACTTCCATGGTCAGGTCACTAAGAAGGTTGACGCTTCCCTGGTCAGGTCACTAGGAAGGTTGACACTTCCCTGGTCAGGTCACTAGAAAGGTTGACACTTCCATGGTCAGGTCACTAAGAAGGTTGACACTTCCCTGGTCAAGTCACTAGGAAAGGTTGACACTTCTCTGGTCATGTCACCAGCCCAGCAGCCTGGTCTTCCATCCCAGCCTGGTCTTCCATCCCAGCCTGGTCTTCCATCCCAGCCTGGTCTTCCATCCCAGCCTGGTCTTCCATCCCAGCCTGGTCTATCATCCTAGCAGCCTGGTCTATCATTCCAACAGACTGGTCTATCATCCCAGCAGTCTGGTCTATCATCCTAGCACCCTGATCTATCATCCTAGCAGCCTGAACTATCACCCCAGCAGCCTAGTCTATCATCTCAGTAGCCTGATGTACCATCCCAGCGGCCTGGTCTGTCTTCCCAGCAGCCTGGTCTATCACCCTAGCAGTGTGTACAAGTGGTCTACATCTCTCACAGGCTGTGACGAGTGATCAAGCAGTGTGATGTAGCATGAGTATACTTGTTGCTTGAAGTTGTAGACAACAGGCGCTGGAGTCGGTGTAGACAGTATGTTTACCTATCACTTGGGGCAATTTGAAGTTCTAAGGCCTAGATTAGGAAGTGCTCGGCAGAGATCAGGCGCCTAGGTCTATCCTTGAGACCAGCTCTCTGTCTCACTGTGCCTAGATGACCATCAGTCAGCACCTTACCTCACCTGGAGCTGAACTCTTCTCTATGGTGAGGGACTGACCACGTCAGATACTTTTTCTCCAACTTTGATGGACTGATTATATCATCTTTATTTAATTTCTACTGATCCATTTGTATTTGACTGAAGAAGTCTATTGTGTAGGTGAGACGTTTAAGCAATAAAGATACCCAACTGTAGCACACGAGTCTTAATCTTCAAATTGTCAGTATTTTATACCGTTTTCAACAACCTACTTTTAGGACTGGCTCCTGGCTACACCAACATGCGTCTACCAGGTGTACACACTTTGTTAATAAGCCAACTCTGGTCTTCAGGTGTGATCTGTACTTTGCTAAGTGGTGATCTGTACTTAGCTCAGTGATGACATGTATAGTGTACTGTCTGTGAATCTGAACCAACATGTCCTCAATTGAGCAACTTTGCCAGCAGGTTAAGGAGCAGCTTAGGGTAGTTAAGCTCGAGATATGGTGATTGACAGAAGAAAACAAGAGGATTCGTAGTAATCCTCCTGTTGTGAGTCCTCAAGTCAGGAGGAAAACCTGGACAGTGGCCGGCAACATGGGACAAAGCTGAGGATAAAGAAGATGGAAGGAGTGGCAGAAACAATGCAAACTTCGAACCCATTTTCTGTGCTACCTGACGAATGTGGTTTGTCTGCTGGGAACATTAGAACGAGCACCAAGGAAGCATTGGCAGATGAGGCTGAGTTGACATCCCTTGAAACCCCAGCAAAGACCATTACAGTGAAGGCCATCCCAATGAATACCATCGAGAGCATCACAACAAACTGCCAGTAAAGGTAGGAACATTGTTTTAGTTGGGGACAGTCAGGTAAAGTTTATGGATAGGTCATTTTGTCTTAGGGATAGGAAGAGGAGGCAGTGGGTATGCTTTCCTGGAGCTGGGATGGAGGATATTGTTAGCCATCTAGATGACATCATGAAAGATAATGGGAGCAATCCTATTATCTGTTTCAGTGTGGAAGGCAACGATGTTGGCAGATGTAGGAGTGAGGACCTGATTACCGGGTATGGGACAGTAATAGAGATAATTAGGAAGAAGGGTGGGAACCTTGTGATATGTGACATTTTGCCGAGGAGAGGAGTTGGAAATGAATGGCTGTCCCTTTTATTAATACCCATCTTCCACTTACACACTTCGATTATGTCTCCCCTCATTCTTTGTTTTACTAGTGAATGTAATTAAAGGGACTCCAATCTTTCTTCATACGGAAGATTTCTTATGCTATGTATTAATTTTGTCATATTTCGCTGAATGTTTTCTAATGAATTTATATCCATTCTATAATATGGAAACCAGAAATGAGCTGCATAATCTAGGTGAGGCCTTACTAATGATGTATAAAGCTGTAGTATAACCGCTGGACTGCTGTTGCTTACACTTCTTGATATAAATCCCAATACACATGGGCAACATTTAAGCATCTTTGTTCCGAAACTTTTCGTATGTGGACTGGTCATTCAAAAGATCCATCATTTTGGCGTTGTAGTCCAAAAGTCTGTTGAAAGAGGTGATTTTCAAGAGAGAAACACATAAAGCCAACACATATCGAAAACCTACCAATCAACACTATTTTCTCCACTTTTAATCTCATCACGACACCAAAACTAAGCATGGTGTAATTATAGGCTTTTTCCTGCTTGCACTCCGAATCTGCAGCAGTGAGTTCCTTGAGGAAGAATGCACGCTAATTAAACAAGTATTTTTTAAACTTCACTATCCTCGGCACTTCATTAGAGACTGCAGACGCCAAACATATAACATCTTTAACACACCCAGAGAAGACACTGCTGAGAGGAGATACATAGTCCTTCCCACCAACTCCATTGCCAAACATGTTTCCAACATCTCTTCAATACCTCATTCCAAGTATCTACCTCCACTTCCACCACCATCAAGGACATTACCAGTAATAGACAGGACAACCTTCAGTCCTTGTAATGACTGCAGCAAATTATACATGGGCAAAACATCCAGAGACCTCCAAACATGTATTTCAGAACACCAATACGCAGGCAGCTCAGACGATTTAACAAATGCCTGTGTTCAACACCGAAATTCATACAGCCATTTAATCAACTATAGAAACGCAAGACTTATCGCCAGAGAAGACAACACTCAATACCGCAGAATCCTGGAATCATCACTTATCTTTATATCCAACAACTTCAACCACAACAACGGCTTCTATAATATAGTTGAACTCCTTGCCAAGAAACTTCATCGTTATCCCACATAAGAACATAAGAATGGAAGAACGCTGAAGG
Source organism: Cherax quadricarinatus (assembly GCF_038502225.1). Lineage (NCBI taxonomy): Eukaryota > Metazoa > Arthropoda > Malacostraca > Decapoda > Parastacidae > Cherax > Cherax quadricarinatus. Next base: position 37,978,456 of record NC_091293.1, on the reverse strand, counting down.
TTTACTCATATATTTGTCCAATATCTTTTTAAAGTTACCCATGACCCTAGCCTCTATCACCCTATTCAGAAGACTGTCACATGCAGGTTCAGATCCAACCTACCCAACATTCTCCACCTGACACCATCCTATAAATACTCACATACCTATCACCAAGGTAGATCTGTTTGTGACTTGATAAAGCTCACTGTGTGGGCAAAACATTGTCAATAAAGGATCACATTATACTGCTTATGTGTTTATATTTCCATTATGTTGTTATGTAACAGATGAGAGACACTGAAACACGCCTTCTCACATCCAAATTAATACATTTGCCCAACCTATTTTTATGTTACCCAAGCCATAGATTTTATAACCTTTCTTTCTCATGTACCAGCTGACGTTTCCACCACATGTATAACTACTACTACTACTACTACTACCTCTACTTGTACTACACCTCACTCAAAGCCTGTATATATCTTCTGTATCCATGTATTGTTTGTAACGGCTTGACAAAGTTCCTGGAGAGCGAAACGTTGCCACAATAAAATGTCACATTAGTTGCATTTATGTTCTTTTGCTTAACATGCAACACTGCAGGTGTTGTGTGGGAGATACAAACATGCAACACTGCAGGTGTTGTGTAGGAGACACAAACATGTAACACTGCAGGTGTTGTGTGGGAGACACAAACATGTAACACTGCAGGTGTTGTGTAGGAGACACAAACATGCAACACTGCAGGTGTTGTGTGGGAGACACAAACATGTAACACTGCAGGTGTTGTGTGGAAGACACAAACATGCAACACTGCAGGTGTTGTGTGGAAGACACAAACATGCAACACTGCAGGTGTTGTGTGGAAGACACAAACATGCAACACTGCAGGTGTTGTGTGGGAGACACAAACATGTAACACTGCAGGTGTTGTGTAGGAGACACAAACATGCAACACTGCAGGTGTTGTGTAGGAGACACAAACATGTAACACTGCAGGTGTTGTGTAGGAGACACAAACATGCAACACTGCAGGTGTTGTGTGGAAGACACAAACATGCAACACTGCAGGTGTTGTGTAGGAGACACAAACATGTAACACTGCAGGTGTTGTGTAGGAGACACAAACATGTAACACTGCAGGTGTTGTGTGGGAGACACAAACATGTAACACTGCAGGTGTTGTGTGGGAGACACAAACATGTAACACTGCAGGTGTTGTGTAGGAGACACAAACATGTAACACTGCAGGAGGTGTTGTGTAGGAGACACAAACATGTAACACTGCAGGAGGTGTTGTGTGGGAGACACAAACATGCAACACTGCAGGTGTTGTGTAGGAGACACAAACATGCAACACTGCAGGTGTTGTGTGGGAGACACAAACATGTAACACTGCAGGTGTTGTGTGGGAGACACAAACATGTAACACTGCAGGAGGTGTTGTGTGGGAGACACAAACATGCAACACTGCAGGTGTTGTGTAGGAGACACAAACATGCAACACTGCAGGTGTTGTGTGGGAGACACAAACATGTAACACTGCAGGTGTTGTGAGGGAGACACAAACATGTAACACTGCAGGAGGTGTTGTGTGGGAGACACAAACATGTAACACTGCAGGTGTTGTGTGGGAGACACAAACATGTAACACTGCAGGAGGTGTTGTGTAGGAGACACAAACATGCAACACTGCAGGTGTTGTGTAGGAGACACAAACATGCAACACTGCAGGTGTTGTGTGGGAGACACAAACATGTAACACTGCAGGTGTTGTGTAGGAGACACAAACATGTAACACTGCAGGTGTTGTGTAGGAGACACAAACATGTAACACTGCAGGTGTTGTGTAGGAGACACAAACATGTAACACTGCAGGTGTTGTGTAGGAGACACAAACATGCAACACTGCAGCAGGTGTTGTGTGGGAGACAAACATGCAACACTGCAGCAGATGTTGTGTGGGAGACACAAACATGCAACACTGCAGCAGGTGTTGTGTGGGAGACAAACATGCAACACTGCAGCAGGTGTTGTGTGGGAGACACAAACATGCAACACTGCAGGTGTTGTGTAGGAGACACAAACATGTAACACTGCAGGTGTTGTGTAGGAGACACAAACATGCAACACTGCAGGTGTTGTGTGGGAGACACAAACATGTAACACTGCAGGTGTTGTGTAGGAGACACAAACATGTAACACTGCAGGTGTTGTGTGGGAGACACAAACATGCAACACTGCAGGTGTTGTGTGGGAGACACAAACATGCAACACTGCAGGTGTTGTGTAGGAGACACAAACATGCAACACTGCAGGTGTTGTGTAGGAGACACAAACATGCAACACTGCAGGTGTTGTGTAGGAGACACAAACATGCAACACTGCAGGTGTTGTGTGGGTGACACAAACATGCAACACTGCAGGTGTTGTGTAGGAGACACAAACATGCAACACTGCAGCAGGTGTTGTGTGGGAGACAAACATGCAACACTGCAGCAGGTGTTGTGTGGGAGACACAAACATGCAACACTGCAGGTGTTGTGTGGGAGACACAAACATGCAACACTGCAGGTGTTGTGTAGGAGACACAAACATGCAACACTGCAGGTGTTGTGTGGAAGACACAAACATGCAACACTGCAGGTGTTGTGTGGGAGACACAAACATGCAACACTGCAGGTGTTGTGTGGGAGACACAAACATGCAACACTGCAGGTGTTGTGTGGGAGACACAAACATGCAACACTGCAGGTGTTGTGTGGGAGACACAAACATGCAACACTGCAGGTGTTGTGTAGGAGACACAAACATGCAACACTGCAGCAGGTGTTGTGTGGGAGACACAAACATGCAACACTGCAGGTGTTGTGTAGGAGACACAAACATGCAACACTGCAGGTGTTGTGTAGGAGACACAAACATGCAACACTGCAGGTGTTGTGTAGGAGACACAAACATGCAACACTGCAGCAGGTGTTGTGTGGGAGACACAAACATGCAACACTGCAGCAGGTGTTGTGTGGGAGACACAAACATGCAACACTGCAGCAGGTGTTGTGTGGGAGACACAAACATGCAACACTGCAGCAGGTGTTGTGTGGGAGACACAAACATGCAACACTGCAGCAGGTGTTGTGTGGGAGACACAAACATGCAACACTGCAGCAGGTGTTGTGTGGGAGACACAAACATGCAACACTGCAGCAGGTGTTGTGTGGGAGACACAAACATGCAACACTGCAGCAGGTGTTGTGTGGGAGACACAAACATGCAACACTGCAGCAGGTGTTGTGTGGGAGACACAAACATGCAACACTGCAGCAGGTGTTGTGTGGGAGACACAAACATGCAACACTGCAGCAGGTGTTGTGTGGGAGACACAAACATGCAACACTGCAGCAGGTGTTGTGTGGGAGACACAAACATGCAACACTGCAGCAGGTGTTGTGTGGGAGACACAAACATGCAACACTGCAGCAGGTGTTGTGTGGGAGACACAAACATGCAACACTGCAGCAGGTGTTGTGTGGGAGACACAAACATGCAACACTGCAGCAGGTGTTGTGTGGGAGACACAAACATGCAACACTGCAGCAGGTGTTGTGTGGGAGACACAAACATGCAACACTGCAACACAAACATGCAGCAGCAGGTGTTGTGTGGGAGACACAAACATGCAACACTGCAGCAGGTGTTGTGTGGGAGACACAAACATGCAACACTGCAGCAGGTGTTGTGTGGGAGACACAAACATGCAACACTGCAGCAGGTGTTGTGTGGGAGACACAAACATGCAACACTGCAGCAGGTGTTGTGTGGGAGACACAAACATGCAACACTGCAGCAGGTGTTGTGTGGGAGACACAAACATGCAACACTGCAGCAGGTGTTGTGTGGGAGACACAAACATGCAACACTGCAGCAGGTGTTGTGTGGGAGACACAAACATGCAACACTGCAGCAGGTGTTGTGTGGGAGACACAAACATGCAACACTGCAGCAGGTGTTGTGTGGGAGACACAAACATGCAACACTGCAGGTGTTGTGTAGGAGACACAAACATGCAACACTGCAGCAGGTGTTGTGTGGGAGACACAAACATGCAACACTGCAGCAGGTGTTGTGTGGGAGACACAAACATGCAACACTGCAGCAGGTGTTGTGTGGGAGACACAAACATGCAACACTGCAGCAGGTGTTGTGTGGGAGACACAAACATGCAACACTGCAGCAGGTGTTGTGTGGGAGACACAAACATGCAACACTGCAGCAGGTGTTGTGTGGGAGACACAAACATGCAACACTGCAGCAGGTGTTGTGTGGGAGACACAAACATGCAACACTGCAGCAGGTGTTGTGTGGGAGACACAAACATGCAACACTGCAGCAGGTGTTGTGTGGGAGACACAAACATGCAACACTGCAGCAGGTGTTGTGTGGGAGACACAAACATGCAACACTGCAGCAGGTGTTGTGTGGGAGACACAAACATGCAACACTGCAGCAGGTGTTGTGTGGGAGACACAAACATGCAACACTGCAGCAGGTGTTGTGTGGGAGACACAAACATGCAACACTGCAGCAGGTGTTGTGTGGGAGACACAAACATGCAACACTGCAGCAGGTGTTGTGTGGGAGACACAAACATGCAACACTGCAGCAGGTGTTGTGTGGGAGACACAAACATGCAACACTGCAGCAGGTGTTGTGTGGGAGACACAAACATGCAACACTGCAGCAGGTGTTGTGTGGGAGACACAAACATGCAACACTGCAGCAGGTGTTGTGTGGGAGACACAAACATGCAACACTGCAGCAGGTGTTGTGTGGGAGACACAAACATGCAACACTGCAGCAGGTGTTGTGTGGGAGACACAAACATGCAACACTGCAGCAGGTGTTGTGTGGGAGACACAAACATGCAACACTGCAGCAGGTGTTGTGTGGGAGACACAAACATGCAACACTGCAGCAGGTGTTGTGTGGGAGACACAAACATGCAACACTGCAGCAGGTGTTGTGTGGGAGACACAAACATGCAACACTGCAGCAGGTGTTGTGTGGGAGACACAAACATGCAACACTGCAGCAGGTGTTGTGTGGGAGACACAAACATGCAACACTGCAGCAGGTGTTGTGTGGGAGACACAAACATGCAACACTGCAGCAGGTGTTGTGTGGGAGACACAAACATGCAACACTGCAGCAGGTGTTGTGTGGGAGACACAAACATGCAACACTGCAGCAGGTGTTGTGTGGGAGACACAAACATGCAACACTGCAGCAGGTGTTGTGTGGGGGACACAAACATGCAACACTGCAGCAGGTGTTGTGTGGGGGACACAAACATGCAACACTGCAGCAGGTGTTGTGTGGGAGACACAAACATGCAACACTGCAGCAGGTGTTGTGTGGGAGACACAAACATGCAACACTGCAGCAGGTGTTGTGTGGGAGACACAAACATGCAACACTGCAGCAGGTGTTGTGTGGGAGACACAAACATGCAACACTGCAGCAGGTGTTGTGTGGGAGACACAAACATGCAACACTGCAGCAGGTGTTGTGTGGGAGACACAAACATGCAACACTGCAGCAGGTGTTGTGTGGGAGACACAAACATGCAACACTGCAGCAGGTGTTGTGTGGGAGACACAAACATGCAACACTGCAGCAGGAGTTGTGTGGGAGACACAAACATGTAACACTGCAGCAGGTGTTGTGTGGGAGACACAAACATGCAACACTGCAGCAGGTGTTGTGTGGGAGACACAAACATGCAACACTGCAGCAGGTGTTGTGTGGGAGACACAAACATGTAACACTGCAGCAGGTGTTGTGTGGGAGACACAAACATGTAACACTGCAGCAGGTGTTGTGTGGGAGACACAAACATGCAACACTGCAGCAGGTGTTGTGTGGGAGACACAAACATGTAACACTGCAGCAGGTGTTGTGTGGGAGACACAAACATGCAACACTGCAGCAGGTGTGTGGGAGACACAAACATGCAACACTGCAGCAGGTGTTGTGTGGGAGACACAAACATGCAACACTGCAGCAGGTGTTGTGTGGGAGACACAAACATGCAACACTGCAGCAGGTGTTGTGTGGGAGACACAAACATGCAACACTGCAGCAGGTGTTGTGTGGGAGACACAAACATGCAACACTGCAGCAGGTGTTGTGTGGGAGACACAAACATGCAACACTGCAGCAGGTGTTGTGTGGGAGACACAAACATGCAACACTGCAGCAGGTGTTGTGTGGGAGACACAAACATGCAACACTGCAGCAGGTGTTGTGTGGGAGACACAAACATGCAACACTGCAGCAGGTGTTGTGTGGGAGACACAAACATGCAACACTGCAGCAGGTGTTGTGTGGGAGACACAAACATGCAACACTGCAGCAGGTGTTGTGTGGGAGACACAAACATGCAACACTGCAGCAGGTGTTGTGTGGGAGACACAAACACCCAGGGAAGAGAGCAGTTATGTCATCCTTAAGGCACGTAAGATGTATTGTTTCCTCTGGTGATATTGTTAAGGTTGACTTTTCTACAAGTGTTGTATGTAAAGTTTCTTTCACAGTCGTTCATTTACACAGAGTTATTAAACACCACAAATGATGCAGTTGAAGTTTTGGCAGTAAATACTGAGAACCAAAACCTAGTCATTGTGGTTGTATATAAGCCATCAGACGCTATTTCTCAACAGTTCAAGGAACAGCCACTGAAAATTGACTATTGTCTATAGAATCTTTCAACCTGAACCCCAAACATCTTGGTGCTGGTGATTTCAATGAAACATGTTGAGAAGATATCTTAAATAAGGTGGATCCAAATCAGTGTCTTGAAAGCATAAATTCATTGGAAGCTGAAGTACGTTCAAGGCACATTCCCCAAAGAAAAAAGAAGAGAATGTGTAAATTGGAAAGAGAGAGATGCTCCCTCTACAGGTGAAGGCGAAGAATCATTGAGTTTCTCGAGGGGGGCTAGACTGTTTGGAGTATGAAAGGAAGCACTGACTAGGGAAGAAGAAAATACTGAACTTGAGTTAATTGATTAATGCAGAATCCAGGAAACACGGGAGCTAAAAGTAATTAGTGAAATTGAAAGAAATGCAGAATATTTATTTTCATATGCAAAAAAAGGCAAAAACCATGTTCAGTATCGGGCCCTTTCTTAAACAAGATGGGACTTACACCGACGACAGCAAAGAAATCAGTGGCATACCGAAGTCTCAGTATGACACTGTGTTTAGTGAGCGGTTAATCAAACTTAAGATCAACAATATGAATGAGTCTCAGAACCTTGTCAATATATACCAGATTTCTAGCATAACCCTAACTCCACTGGACTTTGAAAAAAAAAAATGACAATATGCCCATGCTCTCTGCCACAGACCCAGACTCGTGGAACTCTGTGCTCATCAAGAACCGCAAGAAACCCATTTCACGTGCCTTAAGTATACCATGGAGGGAGAGAGAGTGTATTAACTCGGGGGTCATCCACAGTCGCTATAAACAACGAATATAGCCTCCCTCCATAAATGTGTTAACAAACCAATAGCAAAGCATTATAGACTGATAGTTACTAACGTCTTACATTATAAAAATCTTTGAAAGGGTTCTAAGAAGCATGATCGCCAACCACTTGCATTCCCAACAGTTGCACAGCCCAGGGCAGCATGGGTTGCTTCTGCCTCTTGCAGCTGCTGGACCACCATCACATAGTCTTGGATGCACTGGAGGGCAAACAATATGCAGATGTAGTAAACATAGACTCTACAAAGGTTTTCGATTAGTGTAGTGACGGTGTAACAGCACACACAATGCTTGCTTTATGAATAACTAGAAAAATGGAGGAATAGATCTTTAACTTTCTAACCAATAGAACAAAAACAGTAATGATAAACAGAACTAAGTCTGAGGCTGCCGCAGTGAAAACCTCTGGGAAAGTACTATACAAGGTATAGTACTTGGCACTTGGCACTCACTGGTCTACCTTCATCTTCCTGACACTTGGCACTCACTGGTCTACCTTCATCTTCCTGGCACTTGGCACTCACTGGTCTGCCTTCATTTTCCTGGCACTTGACACTCACTGGTCTTCCTTCATCTTCCTGGCACTTGGCACTCACTGGTCTGCCTTCATCTTACTGGCACTTGGCACTCACTGGTCTACCTTCATCTTCCTGGTACTTGGCACTCACTGGTCTGCCTTCATCTTCTTGGCACTTGGCACTCACTGATCTACCTTCATCTTCCTGGCACTTGGCACTCACTGGTCTACCTTCATCTTCCTGGAACTTGGCCCTCACTGGTCTGCCTTCATCTTCCTGGCACTTGGCACTCACTGGTCTGCCTTCATCTTCCTGGCACTTGGCACTCACTGGTCTGCCTTCATCTTACTGGCACTTTGCACTCACTGGTCTGCCTTCATCTTCCTGGCACTTGGCACTCACTGGTCTACCTTCATCTTCCTGGTACTTTGCACTCGCTGGTCTGCCTTCATCTTCCTGGCACTTGGCACTCACTGGTCTGCATTCATCTTCCTGGTACTTGGCTCTCACTGGTCTGCCTTAATCTTCCTGGTACTTGGCACTCACTGGTCTACCTTCATCTTCCGGGCACTTGGCACTCACTGGTCTGCCTTCATCTTCCTGGCACTTGGCACTCACTGGTCTTCCTTCATCTTCCTGGCACTTGGCACTCACTGGTCTGCCTTCATCTTCCTGGCAATTGACACTCACTGGTCTTCCTTCATCTTCCTGGCACTTGGCACTCACTGGTCTGCCTTCATCTTCCTGGTACTTGGCACTCACTGGTCTACCTTCATCTTCCTGGCACTTGGCACTCACTGGTCTGCCTTCATCTTCCTGGCACTTTGCACTCACTGGTCTACCTTCATCTTCCTGGCACTTGGCACTCACTGGTCTGCCTTCATCTTCCTGGCACTTGACACTCACTGGTCTTCCTTCATCTTCCTGGCACTTGGCACTCACTGGTCTGCCTTCATCTTCCTGGCACTTGGCACTCACTGGTCTGCCTTCATCTTCCTGGTACTTGGCACTCACTGGTCTTCCTTCATCTTCCTGGCACTTGGCACTCACTGGTCTTCCTTCATCTACCTGGTACTTGGCACTCACTGGTCTGCCTTCATCTTCCTGGTACTTGGCACTCACTGGTCTGCCTTCATCTTCCTGGCACTTGGCACTCACTGGTCTGCCTTCATCTTCCTGGTACTTGGCACTCACTGGTCTGCCTTCATCTTCCTGGTACTTGGCACTCACTGGTCTGCCTTCATCTTCCTGGCACTTGGCACTCACTGGACTGCCTTCATCTTCCTGGCACTTGGCACTCACTGGTCTGCCTTCATCTTCCTGGCACTTGGCACTCACTGGTCTGCCTTCATCTTCCTGGCACTTGGCACTCACTGGTCTGCCTTCATCTTCCTGGTACTTGGCACTCACTGGTCTGCCTTCATCTTCCTGGCACTTGGCACTCACTGGTGTGCCTTCATCTTCCTGGCACTTGGCACTCACTAGTCTGCCTTCATCTTCCTGGCACTTGGCACTCACTGGTCTGCCTTCATCTTCCTGGTACTTGGCACTCACTGGTCTGCCTTCATCTTCCTGGCACTCGGCACTCACTGGTCTGCCTTCATCTTCCTGGCACTTGGCACTCACTGGTCTGCCTTCATCTTCCTGGCACTTGGCACTCACTGGTCTGCCTTCATCTTCCTGGCACTTGGCACTCACTGGTCTACCTTCATCTTCCTGGCACTTGGCACTCACTGGTCTACCTTCATCTTCCTGGCACTTGGCACTCACTGGTCTACCTTCATCTTCCTGGTACTTGGCACTCACTGGTCTACCTTCATCTTCCTGGCACTTGGCACTCACTGGTCTACCTTCATCTTCCTGGCACTTGGCACTCACTGGTCTGCCTTCATCTTCCTGGCACTTGGCACTCACTGGTCTACCTTCATCTTCCTGGCACTTGGCACTCACTGGTCTGCCTTCATCTTCCTGGCACTTGGCACTCACTGGTCTGCCTTCATCTTCCTGGCACTTGGCACTCACTGGTCTGCCTTCATCTTCCTGGCACTTGGCACTCACTGGTCTGCCTTCATCTTCCTGGCACTTGGCACTCACTGGTCTGCCTTCATCTTCCTGGTACTTGGCACTCACTGGTCTGCCTTCATCATCCTGGCACTTGGCACTCACTGGTCTTCCTTCATCTTCCTGGCACTTGGCACTCACTGGTCTGCCTTCATCTTCCTGGCACTTGGCACTCACTGGTCTGCCTTAATCTTCCTGGCACTTGGCACTCACTGGTCTGCCTTCATCTTCCTGGCACTTGGCACTCACTGGTCTACCTTCATCTTCCTGGCACTTGGCACTCACTGGTCTGCCTTCATCTTCCTGGCACTTGGCACTCACTGGTCTACCTTCATCTTCCTGGTACTTGGCACTCACTGGTCTACCTTCATCTTCCTGGCACTTGGCACTCACTGGTCTGCCTTCATCTTCCTGGCACTTGGCACTCACTGGTCTGCCTTCATCTTCCTGGCACTTGGCACTCACTGGTCTACCTTCATCTTCCTGGCACTTGGCACTCACTGGTCTGCCGTCATCTTCCTGGCACTTGGCACTCACTGGTCTACCTTCATCTTCCTGGCACTTGGCACTCACTGGTCTTCCTTCATCTTCCTGGCACTTGGCACTCACTGGTCTGCCTTCATCTTCCTGGCACTTGGCACTCACTGGTCTGCCTTAATCTTCCTGGCACTTGGCACTCACTGGTCTGCCTTCATCTTCCTGGCACTTGGCACTCACTGGTCTACCTTCATCTTCCTGGCACTTGGCACTCACTGGTCTGCCTTCATCTTCCTGGCACTTGGCACTCACTGGTCTACCTTCATCTTCCTGGTACTTGGCACTCACTGGTCTACCTTCATCTTCCTGGCACTTGGCACTCACTGGTCTGCCTTCATCTTCCTGGCACTTGGCACTCACTGGTCTGCCTTCATCTTCCTGGCACTTGGCACTCACTGGTCTACCTTCATCTTCCTGGCTCTTGGCACTCACTGGTCTGCCGTCATCTTCCTGGCACTTGGCACTCACTGGTCTACCTTCATCTTCCTGGCACTTGGCACTCACTGGTCTGCCTTCATCTTCCTGGCACTTGGCACTCACTGGTCTACCTTCATCTTCCTGGCACTTGGCACTCACTGGTCTGCCTTCATCTTCCTGGTACTTGGCACTCACTGGTCTACCTTCATCTTCCTGGCACTTGGCACTCACTGGTCTGCCTTCATCTTCCTGGCACTTGGCACTCACTGGTCTACCTTCATCTTCCTGGCACTTGGCACTCACTGGTCTGCCTTCATCTTCCTGGCACTTGGCACTCACTGGTCTGCCGTCATCTTCCTGGCACTTGGCACTCACTGGTCTACCTTCATCTTCCTGGCACTTGGCACTCACTGGTCTGCCTTCATCTTCCTGGCACTTGGCACTCACTGGTCTGCCTTCATCTTCCTGGCACTTGGCACTCACTGGTCTACCTTCATCTTCCTGGCACTTGGCACTCACTGGTCTGCCGTCATCTTCCTGGCACTTGGCACTCACTGGTCTGCCTTCATCTTCCTGGCACTTGGCACTCACTGGTCTGCCTTCATCTTCCTGGCACTTGGCACTCACTGGTCTGCCTTCATCTTCCTGGCACTTGGCACTCACTGGTCTACCTTCATCTTCCTGGCACTTGGCACTCACTGGTCTGCCTTCATCTTCCTGGCACTTGGCACTCACTGGTCTACCTTCATCTTCCTGGTACTTGGCACTCACTGGTCTACCTTCATCTTCCTGGCACTTGGCACTCACTGGTCTGCCTTCATCTTCCTGGCACTTGGCACTCACTGGTCTGCCTTCATCTTCCTGGCACTTGGCACTCACTGGTCTACCTTCATCTTCCTGGCACTTGGCACTCACTGGTCTGCCGTCATCTTCCTGGCACTTGGCACTCACTGGTCTACCTTCATCTTCCTGGCACTTGGCACTCACTGGTCTGCCTTCATCTTCCTGGCACTTGGCACTCACTGGTCTACCTTCATCTTCCTGGCACTTGGCACTCACTGGTCTGCCTTCATCTTCCTGGTACTTGGCACTCACTGGTCTACCTTCATCTTCCTGGCACTTGGCACTCACTGGTCTGCCTTCATCTTCCTGGCACTTGGCACTCACTGGTCTACCTTCATCTTCCTGGCACTTGGCACTCACTGGTCTGCCTTCATCTTCCTTGCACTTGGCACTCACTGGTCTGCCGTCATCTTCCGGGCACTTGGCACTCACTGGTCTACCTTCATCTTCCTGGCACTTGGCACTCACTGGTCTACCTTCATCTTCCTGGCACTTGGCACTCACTGGTCTACCTTCATCTTCCTGGCACTTGGCACTCACTGGTCTGCCTTCATCTTCCTGGTACTTGGCACTCACTGGTCTGCCTTCATCTTCCTGGCACTTGGCACTCACTGGTCTGCCTTCATCTTCCTGGTACTTGGCACTCACTGGTCTGCCTTCATCTTCCTGGCACTTGGCACTCACTGGTCTGCCTTCATCTTCCTGGCACTTGGCACTCACTGGTCTGCCTTCATCTTCCTGGCACTTGGCACTCACTGGTCTGCCTTCATCTTCCTGGTACTTGGCACTCACTGGTCTGCCTTCATCTTCCTGGCACTTGGCACTCACTGGTCTGCCTTCATCTTCCTGGCACTTGGCACTCACTGGTCTGCCTTCATCTTCCTGGCACTTGGCACTCACTGGTCTGCCTTCATCTTCCTGGTACTTGGCACTCACTGGTCTGCCTTCATCTTCCTGGCACTTGGCACTCACTGGTCTGCCTTCATCTTCCTGGCACTTGGCACTCACTGGTCTGCCTTCATCTTCCTGGCACTTGGCACTCACTGGTCTGCCTTCATCTTCCTGGCACTTGGCACTCACTGGTCTACCTTCATCTTCCTGGCACTTGGCACTCACTGGTCTACCTTCATCTTCCTGGCACTTGGCACTCACTGGTCTACCTTCATCTTCCTGGCACTTGGCACTCACTGGTCTACCTTCATCTTCCTGGCACTTGGCACTCACTGGTCTACCTTCATCTTCCTGGCACTTGGCACTCACTGGTCTACCTTCATCTTCCTGGCACTTGGCACTCACTGGTCTGCCTTCATCTTCCTGGCACTTGGCACTCACTGGTCTGCCTTCATCTTCCTGGCACTTGGCACTCACTGGTCTACCTTCATCTTCCTGGCACTTGGCACTCACTGGTCTACCTTCATCTTCCTGGCACTTGGCACTCACTGGTCTACCTTCATCTTCCTGGCACTTGGCACTCACTGGTCTGCCTTCATCTTCCTGGCACTTGGCACTCACTGGTCTACCTTCATCTTCCTGTCACTTGGCACTCACTGGTCTGCCTTCATCTTCCTGGCACTTGGCACTCACTGGTCTGCCTTCATCTTCCTGGCACTTGGCACTCACTGGTCTGCCTTCATCTTCCTGGCACTTGGCACTCACTGGTCTGCCTTCATCTTCCTGGTACTTGGCACTCACTGGTCTACCTTCATCTTCCTGGCACTTGGCACTCACTGGTCTGCCTTCATCTTCCTGGCACTTGGCACTCACTGGTCTGCCTTCATCTTCCTGGCACTTGGCACTCACTGGTCTGCCGACTCATTCCGGCTTGAAATTGTTCCCCTGAACGAATCTGCTTGAATTTTCTACTAATTTCTGGAACGTTGCACGCTCCTGATGATGTGTTGATTGCAACAAGAAAGGCCTATAACTATCATTCAACTCCCCTTGTGGTTGTCTTGCGCCATGTATAGCTTGTTCGTGATTATTGCATTTCTAGATGTGAAAATTAGCCTTCTGTTAACTTCGCTGCTCAAATATAAATATTGTTTTGATTATGATTATTCCAAGGTTCTTTTCTTCTTTTGTTTCGGTTAATTTGTTGCCAAACATTTTGCAGTCATGTCTGAGACTGCTGTATCCAAAAGGTATTTGACTTTGCAATTGTCTTCGTTACAATTCATCATGCACGTCTGCAACCACAGCGAAACCCGTGTAAGTCACTCTGAACATTCACACAATCTCCTCTGACTGCTCCACTTTCCCCATTTTGTGGAAATCGAAAATTTTACTGTTCTGTGTGTTAACTCTGTCCCAAGATCACTGACGTACATTGTGACGGAGACTGAACCAAGAGTGTAGCTCTGAGGCACTAAGTGCATGTAACAACCTAGCTACTTCACAGTACAGTAATATTCAACAACCTCACTACAGAGTAACATTCAACAACCTCACTGTACAGTAACATTCAATAACCTCACAGTACAGTAACATTCAACAACCTCACAATACAATAACATTCAACAACCTCACTGTACAGTAACATTCAACAACCTCACTGTACAGTAACATTCAACAACCTCACAATACAGTAACATTCAACAACCTCACAGTACAGTAACATTCAACAACCTCACAGTACAGTAACATTCAACAACCTCACTGTACAGTAACATTCAACAACCTCACAGTACAGTAACATTCAACAACCTCACAGTACAGTAACATTCAACAACCTCACAGTACAGTAACATTCAACAACCTCACAGTACAGTAACATTCAACAACCTCACAGAACAGTAACATTCAACAACCTCACTGTACAGTAACATTCAACAACCTCACAGTACAGTAACATTCAACAACCTCACAGTACAGTAACATTCAACAACCTCACAGTACAGTAACATTCAACTACCTCACTGTACAGTAACATTCAACAACCTCACAGTACAGTAACATTCAACAACCTCACAGTACAGTAACATTCAACAACCTCACAATACAGTAACATTCAACAACCTCACTGTACAGTAACATTCAACAACCTCACTGTACAGTAACATTCAACAACCTCACAGTACAGTAACATTCAACAACCTCACAATACAGTAACATTCAACAACCTCACTGTACAGTAACATTCAGCAACCTCACAGTACAGTAACATTCAACAACCTCACAGTACAGTAACATTCAACAACCTCACTGTACAGTAACATTCAACAACCTCACAGTACAGTAACATTCAACAACCTCACTGTACAGTAACATTCAACAACCTCACAGTACAGTAACATTCAACAACCTCACAGCACAGTAACATTCAACAACCTCACAGTACAGTAACATTCAATAACCTCACTGTACAGTAACATTCAACAACCTCACAGTACAGTAACATTCAACAACCTCACAGTACAGTAACATTCAACAACCTCACTGTACAGTAACATTCAACAACCTCACAGTACAGTAACATTCAACAACCTCACTGTACAGTAACATTCAACAACCTCACAGTACAGTAACATTCAACAACCTCACAATACAGTAACATTCAACAACCTCACTGTACAGTAACATTCAACAACCTCACAGTACAGTAACATTCAACAACCTCACAGTACAGTAACATTCAACAACCTCACAGTACAGTAACATTCAACAACCTCACAGTACAGTAACATTCAATAACCTCACTGTACAGTAACATTCAGCAACCTCACAGCACAGTAACATTCAACAACCTCACTGTACAGTAACATTCAACAACCTCACAGTACAGTAACATTCAACAACCTCACAGTACAGTAACATTCAACAACCTCACAGTACAGTAACATTCAACAACCTCACAGTACAGTAACATTCAACAACCTCACAGTACAGTAACATTCAGCAACCTCACAGTACAGTAACATTCAACAACCTCACTGTACAGTAACATTCAACAACCTCACAGTACAGTAACATTCAACAACCTCACTGTACAGTAACATTCAACAACCTCACAGTACAGTAACATTCAACAACCTCACTGTACAGTAACATTCAACAACCTCACTGTACAGTAACATTCAACAACCTCACAGTACAGTAACATTCAACAACCTCACAATACAGTAACATTCAACAACCTCACTGTACAGTAACATTCAGCAACCTCACAGTACAGTAACATTCAACAACCTCACAGTACAGTAACATTCAACAACCTCACTGTACAGTAACATTCAACAACCTCACAGTACAGTAACATTCAACAACCTCACTGTACAGTAACATTCAACAACCTCACAGTACAGTAACATTCAACAACCTCACAGCACAGTAACATTCAACAACCTCACAGTACAGTAACATTCAATAACCTCACTGTACAGTAACATTCAACAACCTCACAGTACAGTAACATTCAACAACCTCACAGTACAGTAACATTCAACAACCTCACTGTACAGTAACATTCAACAACCTCACAGTACAGTAACATTCAACAACCTCACTGTACAGTAACATTCAACAACCTCACAGTACAGTAACATTCAACAACCTCACAATACAGTAACATTCAACAACCTCACTGTACAGTAACATTCAACAACCTCACAGTACAGTAACATTCAACAACCTCACAGTACAGTAACATTCAACAACCTCACAGTACAGTAACATTCAACAACCTCACAGTACAGTAACATTCAATAACCTCACTGTACAGTAACATTCAGCAACCTCACAGCACAGTAACATTCAACAACCTCACTGTACAGTAACATTCAACAACCTCACAGTACAGTAACATTCAACAACCTCACAGTACAGTAACATTCAACAACCTCACAGTACAGTAACATTCAACAACCTCACAGTACAGTAACATTCAACAACCTCACAGTACAGTAACATTCAGCAACCTCACAGTACAGTAACATTCAACAACCTCACTGTACAGTAACATTCAACAACCTCACAGTACAGTAACATTCAACAACCTCACTGTACAGTAACATTCAACAACCTCACAGTACAGTAACATTCAACAACCTCACTGTACAGTAACATTCAACAACCTCACTGTACAGTAACATTCAACAACCTCACAGTACAGTAACATTCAACAACCTCACTGTACAGTAACATTCAACAACCTCACAATACAGTAACATTCAACAACCTCACAGTACAGTAACATTCAACAACCTCACTGTACAGTAACATTCAATAACCTCACTGTACAGTAACATTCAACAACCTCACAGTACAGTAACATTCAACAACCTCACTGTACAGTAACATTCAACAACCTCACTGTACAGTAACATTCAACAACCTCACTGTACAGTAACATTCAACAACCTCACTGTACAGTAACATTCAACAACCTCACTGTACAGTAACATTCAACAACCTCACAATACAGTAACATTCAACAACCTCACAGCACAGTAACATTCAACAACCTCACTGTACAGTAACATTCAACAACCTCACAGCACAGTAACATTCAACAACCTCACTGTACAGTAACATTCAACAACCTCACTGTACAGTAACATTCAACAACCTCACAGCACAGTAACATTCAACAACCTCACTGTACAGTAACATTCAACAACCTCACTGTACAGTAACATTCAACAACCTCACAGTACAGTAACATTCAACAACCTCACAGTACAGTAACATTCAACAACCTCACAGTACAGTAACATTCAACAACCTCACAGTACAGTAACATTCAACAACCTCACAGTACAGTAACATTCAACAACCTCACTGTACAGTAACATTCAACAACCTCACTGTACAGTAACATTCAACAACCTCACTGTACAGTAACATTCAACAACCTCACAGTACAGTAACATTCAACAACCTCACTGTACAGTAACATTCAACAACCTCACAGTACAGTAACATTCAACAACCTCACAGTACAGTAACATTCAACAACCTCACAGTACAGTAACATTCAACAACCTCACAGTACAGTAACATTCAACAACCTCACTGTACAGTAACATTCAGCAACCTCACAGTACAGTAACATTCAACAACCTCACTGTACAGTAACATTCAACAACCTCACTGTACAGTAACATTCAACAACCTCACAATACAGTAACATTCAACTACCTCACTGTACAGTAACATTCAACAACCTCACAATACAGTAACATTCAGCAACCTCACTGTACAGTAACATTCAACAACCTCACAGTACAGTAACATTCAACAACCTCACTGTACAGTAACATTCAACAACCTCACAATACAGTAACATTCAACTACCTCACTGTACAGTAACATTCAACAACCTCACAGTACAGTAACATTCAACAACCTCACTGTACAGTAACATTCAACAACCTCACAATACAGTAACATTCAACTACCTCACTGTACAGTAACATTCAACAACCTCACAGTACAGTAACATTCAACAACCTCACAGTACAGTAACATTCAACAACCTCACTGTACAGTAACATTCAACAACCTCACTGTACAGTAACATTCAACAACCTCACAGTACAGTAACATTCAACAACCTCACTGTACAGTAACATTCAACAACCTCACAATACAGTAACATTCAACTACCTCACTGTACAGTAACATTCAACAACCTCACAGTACAGTAACATTCAACAACCTCACAGTACAGTAACATTCAACAACCTCACTGTACAGTAACATTCAACAACCTCACTGTACAGTAACATTCAACAACCTCACAGTACAGTAACATTCAACAACCTCACTGTACAGTAACATTCAACAACCTCACAATACAGTAACATTCAACTACCTCACTGTACAGTAACATTCAACAACCTCACAGTACAGTAACATTCAACAACCTCACAGTACAGTAACATTCAACAACCTCACTGTACAGTAACATTCAACAACCTCACTGTACAGTAACATTCAACAACCTCACAGTACAGTAACATATCTGGAAGGTGTTTCAGGGGGTCAACGCCCCCGCGGCCCGGGCAGTGACCAGGCCTCACAGCTATACACTGCCCAGTATTCTCTGATGGAGCACCTTCATGAAAACCGTCTGGAAATCTAGATATACTTTCCCTGTTGTGGCTTTTCTTACCAGTTCTTTGAGTATACGATTAAAGAGATCGACTGGGCTAGCCTTGACCTTCGTTGAAAAAGTCTTTTAATTTCCGCTGTGTGTATTAAACCGAGATTAACTGAAATCATTGCTGTCTGGGCTCTCTCACCATGGATATCTGGGTACTCGGGCTCTCTCACCATGGATATCTGGGTACTCGGGCTCTCTCACCATGGATATCTGGGTACTTGGGTTCTCTCACCATGGATATCTGGGTACTTGAGCTCTCTCACCATGGATATCTGGGTAATCGGCTCTCTCACCATGGATATCTGGGTACTCGAGCTCTCTCACCATGGATATCTGGGTACTCGGGCTCTCTCACCATGGATATCTGGGTACTCCGGCTCTCTCACCATGGATATCTGGGTACTCGGGCTCTCTCACCATGGATATCTGGGTACTTGGGCTCTCTCACCATGGATATCTGGGTACTCGGGCTCTCTCACCATGGATATCTGGGTACTTGGGTTCTCTCACCATGGATATCTGGGTACTTGGGCTCTCTCACCATGGATATCTGGGTACTTGGGTTCTCTCACCATGGATATCTGGGTACTCGGGCTCTCTCACCATGGATATCTGGGTACTCGGGTTCTCTCACCATGGATATCTGGGTACTTGGGCTCTCTCACCATGGATATCTGGGTACTCGGCTCTCTCACCATGGATATCTGGGTACTCGAGCTCTCTCACCATGGATATCTGGGTACTCGGGCTCTCTCACCATGTATATCTGGGTACTCGGGTTCTCTCACAATGGATATCTGGGTACTCGGGCTCTCTCACCATGGATATCTGGGTACTCGGCTCTCTCACCATGGATATCTGGGTACTCGAGCTCTCTCACCATGGATATCTGGGTACTCGGGCTCTCTCACCATGGATATCTGGGTACTCGGGCTCTCTCACCCTGGATATCTGGGTACTCGGGCTCTCTCACCATGGATATCTGAGTACTTGGGTTCTCTCACCATGGATATCTGGGTACTTGGGCTCTCTCATCATGGATATCTGGGTACTTGGGCTCTCTTACCATGGATATCTGGGTACTCGGGCTCTCTCACCATGGATATCTGGGTACTCAGGCTCTCTCACCATGGGTATCTGGGTACTCGGGCTCTCTCACCATGGATATCTGGGTACTCAGGCTCTCTCACCATGGATATCTGGGTACTCGGGCTCTCTCACCATGGATATCTGGGTACTTGGGCTCTCTCACCATGGATATCTGGGTACTTGGGCTCTCTCACCATAGATATCTGTGTACTTGGGCTCTCTCACCATGGATATCTGGGTACGTGGGTGCTCTCACCATGGATATCTGGGTACTTGGGTTCTCTCAGCATGGATATCTGGGTACTCGTGCTCTCTCACCATGGATATCTGGGTACTCGGGCTCTCTCACCATGGATATCTGGGTACTCGGGCTCTCTCACCATGGATATCTGGGTACTTCTGTTTTATTTTTGGGCGGGAGAGGGGAGGGGAAGAGTATACCTTATGGAGGATATCTGAAGAATATTCCTGGGGGCCGGAGCCCCCGCTGCCTGGTGCAAGACCTGGTGTCCGCGTTAAAACCTTCCGTCTTTGAAAGCTTGTCTCTACCACCTTATCTTTACCAGATGGTTTCTGCCAGCTGGTGCCTACCAGCTTTTCTCTACCAGATGGTTTCTGCCAACTGGTGTCCGCCAGCTTGTCTCTACCAGATGGTTTATGCTAGCTGGTGTCTACCAGCTGATTTCTACCGGATGGTTTATGCCAGCTGGTCTCTGCCAGCTGGCGTCTGCCTGCTGCGGAAGTTACTTTCAAGTCCTGGTTCTGTTGGTTGCATAACGGGAGAACCTGTTTGTTCCCTCACCCTCCCCACCAGTGCAAGTGCCTTGAATCACCACTAATCGTTGTTTCTAATACAATTAAACAAAACAAAGGCAGCTTCACCATCTCTGAAGTCTTAGCAAGAATCCTCCTGAAACAGTAAACCCTGCCATCACATAGTCTCTCCTGTTAATACTACACAAGCACATTACGGAGAAGGAACAATGAAACAGACCTTCTCTATCCAGCCTCCTATAGAAATATTTGTCTAACCTATTATTATATCACCCAAGTAAAAGCTTTTATAACCTTTCACTCACGTGGAAGTTAATTGTTCTAATATGTTGTATTATCACTACTACTACTACAACTTATATCACTACTACTACTACTACCACTAGTATTACTAATGGCTTGATAAAGCTCCTGGAGAGCGAAACGTTGCCACAATAAAATGTTACATTAGTTGTGAAATTCTACCAACATATATAGTGAAGGTAATGTTACTACAGTAACTGGTGAAGGTAATGTTACTACAGTAACTGGTGAAGGTAATGTTACTACAGTAACTGGTGAAGGTAATGTTACTAAAGTAACTGGTGAAGGTAATGTTACTACAGTAACTGGTGAAGGTAATGTTACTAAAGTAACTAGTGAAGGTAATGTTACTACAGTAACTAGTGAAGGTAATGTTACTACAGTAACTGGTGAAGGTAATGTTACTACAGTAACTGGTGAAGGTAATGTTACTACAGTAACTGGTGAAGGTAATGTTACTACAGTAACTGGTGAAGGTAATGTTACTACAGTAACTGGTGAAGGTAATGTTACTACAGTAACTGGTGAAGGTAATGTTACTACAGTAACTGGTGAAGGTAATGTTACTACAGTAACTGGTGAAGGTAATGTTACTACAGTAACTGGTGAAGGTAATGTTACTACAGTAACTGGTGAAGGTAATGTTACTACTGGTGAACTACAGTAACTGTGAAGGTAATGTTACTACAGTAACTGGTGAAGGTAATGTTACTACAGTAACTGGTGAAGGTAATGTTACTACAGTAACTGGTGAAGGTAATGTTACTACAGTAACTGGTGAAGGTAATGTTACTACAGTAACTGGTGAAGGTAATGTTACTACAGTAACTGGTGAAGGTAATGTTACTACAGTAACTGGTGAAGGTAATGTTACTACAGTAACTGGTGAAGGTAATGTTACTACAGTAACTGGTGAAGGTAATGTTACTACAGTAACTAGTAACTGGTGAAGGTAATGTTACTACAGTAACTGGTGAAGGTAATGTTACTACAGTAACTGGTGAAGGTAATGTTACTACAGTAACTGGTGAAGGTAATGTTACTACAGTAACTACAGTAACTGGTGAAGGTAATGTTACTACTGGTAACTACAGTAACTGGTGAAGGTAATGTTACTTCAGTAACTGGTGAAGGTAATGTTACTACAGTAACTGGTGAAGGTAATGTTACTACAGTAACTGGTGAAGGTAATGTTACTACAGTAACTGGTGAAGGTAATGTTACTACAGTACCTGGTGAGGGTAATGTTACTACAGTAACTGGTGAAGGTAGGTAATGTTACTACAGTAACTGGTGAAGGTAATGTTACTACAGTAACTGGTGAAGGTAATGTTACTACAGTAACTGGTGAAGGTAATGTTACTACAGTAACTGGTGAAGGTAATGTTACTACAGTAACTGGTGAAGGTAATGTTACTACAGTAACTGGTGAAGGTAATGTTACTACAGTAACTGGTGAAGGTAATGTTACTACAGTAACTAGGAAGGTAATGAAGGTAATGTTACTACAGTAACTGGTGAAGGTAATGTTAATGTTACTACAGTAACTAGTGAAGGTAATGTTACTAGTGAAGGTAATGTTACTACAGTAACTAGTGAAGGTAATGTTACTACAGTAACTGGTGAAGGTAATGTTACTACAGTAACTGGTGAAGGTAATGTTACTACAGTTACTAGTGAAGGTAATGTTACTACAGTAACTAGTGAAGGTAATGTTACTACAGTAACTAGTGAAGGTAATGTTACTACAGTAACTGGTGAAGGTAATGTTACTACAGTTACTAGTAACTAGTGAAGGTAACGTTACTACAGTAACTAGTGAAGGTAATGTTACTACAGTAACTAGTGAAGGTAATGTTACTACAGTAACTGGTGAAGGTAATGTTACTAAAGTAACTAGTGAAAGTAATGTTACTACAGTATCTGGTGAAGGTAATGTTACTACAGTAACTGGTGAAGGTAATGTTACTACAGTTACTAGTGAAGGTAATGTTACTACAGTAACTAGTGAAGGTAATGTTACTGCAGTAACTAGTGAAGGTAATATTACTACAGTAACTGGTGAAGGTAATGTTACTACAGTTACTAGTGAAGGTAATGTTACTACAGTTACTAGTGAAGGAAATGTTACTACAGTAACTAGTGAAGGTAATGTTACTACAGTAACTGGTGAAGGTAATGTTACTACAGTAACTGGTGAAGGTAATGTTACTACAGTAACTGGTGAAGGTAATGTTACTAAAGTAACTAGTGAAGGTAATGTTACTACAGTAACTGGTGAAGGTAATGTTACTAAAGTAACTAGTGAAGGTAATGTTACTACAGTAACTGGTGAAGGTAATGTTACTACAGTAACTGGTGAAGGTAATGTTACTAAAGTAACTAGTGAAGGTAATGTTACTACAGTAACTGGTGAAGGTAATGTTACTACAGTAACTAGTGAAGGTAATGTTACTACAGTAACTGGTGAAGGTAATGTTACTACAGTAACTAGGGTAATGTTACTACAGTAACTGGTGAAGGTAATGTTACTACAGTAACTGGTGAAGGTAATGTTACTACAGTAACTGGTGAAGGTAATGTTACTACAGTAACTGGTGAAGGTAATGTTACTACAGTAACTGGTGAAGGTAATGTTACTACAGTAACTGTGAAGGTGAAGGTAAGGTAATGTTACTGTTACTACAGTAACTGGTGAAGGTAATGTTACTACAGTAACTGGTGAAGGTAATGTTACTAAAGTAACTAGTGAAGGTAATGTTACTACAGTAACTGGTGAAGGTAATGTTACTACAGTAACTGGTGAAGGTAATGTTACTACAGTAACTGGTGAAGGTAATGTTACTACTAACTGGTGAAGGTAATGTTTCTACAGTAACTAGTGAAGGTAATGTTACTACAGTAACTGGTGAAGGTAATGTTACTACAGTAACTGTAACTGGTGAAGGTAATGTTACTACAGTAACTAGTGAAGGTAATGTTACTACAGTAACTGGTGAAGGTAATGTTACTACAGTAACTGGTGAAGGTAATGTTACTACAGTAACTGGTGAAGGTAATGTTACTACAGTAACTGGTGAAGGTAATGTTACTACAGTAACTGGTGAAGGTAATGTTACTACAGTAACTGGTGAAGGTAATGTTACTACAGTAACTGGTGAAGGTAATGTTACTACAGTAACTGGTGAAGGTAATGTTACTACAGTAACTGGTGAAGGTAATGTTACTACAGTAACTGGTGAAGGTAATGTTACTACAGTAACTAGTGAAGGTAATGTTACTACAGTAACTGGTGAAGGTAATGTTACTACAGTAACTGGTGAAGGTAATGTTACTACAGTAACTGGTGAAGGTAATGTTACTACAGTAACTGGTGAAGGTAATGTTACTACAGTAACTGGTGAAGGTAATGTTACTACTGGTAACTACAGTAACTGGTGAAGGTAATGTTACTACAGTAACTGGTGAAGGTAATGTTACTACAGTAACTGGTGAAGGTAATGTTACTACAGTAAGTGGTGAAGGTAATGTTACTGAAGTAACTAGTGAAGGTAATGTTACTAAAGTAACTGAATGTTACTACAGTAACTAGTGAAGGTAATGTTACTACAGTAACTGGTGAAGGTAATGTTACTACAGTAACTGGTGAAGGTAATGTTACTACAGTAACTAGTGAAGGTAATGTTACTACAGTTACTAGTGAAGGTAATGTTACTACAGTAACTAGTGAAGGTAATGTTACTACAGTAACTAGTGAAGGTAATGTTACTACAGTAACTGGTGAAGGTAATGTTACTACAGTTACTAGTGAAGGTAATGTTACTAGTGAAGGTAATGTTACTACAGTAACTGGTGAAGGTAATGTTACTACAGTAACTGGTGAAGGTAATGTTACTACAGTAACTGGTGAAGGTAATGTTACTACAGTAACTGGTGAAGGTAATGTTACTACAGTTACTAGTGAAGGTAATGTTACTACAGTAACTAGTGAAGGTAATGTTACTACAGTAACTGGTGAAGGTAACGTTACTACAGTAACTGGTGAAGGTAATGCTACTACAGTAACTGGTGAAGGTAATACTACTACAGTTACTAGTGAAGGTAATGTTACTACAGTAACTAGTGAAGGTAATGTTACTACAGTAACTGGTGAAGGTAATGTTACTACAGTAACTGGTGAAGGTAATGTTACTACAGTAACTGGTGAAGGTAATGTTACTACAGTAACTGGTGAATGTAATGTTACTACAGTAACTAGTGAAGGTAATGTTACTTCAGTAACTGGTGAAGGTAATGTTACTACAGTAACTGGTGAAGGTAATGTTACTACAGTAACTTGTGAAGGTAATGTTACTACAGTAACTACAGTAACTGGTGAAGGTAATGTTACTACAGTAACTGGTGAAGGTAATGTTACTACAGTAACTGGTGAAGGTAATGTTACTACAGTAACTGGTGAAGGTAATGTTACTACAGTAACTGGTGAAGGTAATGTTACTACAGTAACTGTTGAAGGTAATGTTACTACAGTAACTGGTGAAGGTAATGTTCCTACAGTAACTGGTGAAGGTAATGTTACTAAAGTAACTAGTGAATGTAATGTTACTATAGTAACTAGTGAAGGTAATGTTACTACAGTAACTGGTAAAGGTAATGTTACTACAGTAACTGGTGAAGATAATGTTACTACAGTAACTGGTGAAGGTAATGTTACTACAGTAACTGGTGAAGGTAATGTTACTACAGTAACTGGTGAAGGTAATGTTACTACAGTAACTGGTGAAGGTAATGTTACTACAGTAACTGGTGAAGGTAATGTTACTACAGTAACTGGTGAAGGTAATGTTACTACAGTAACTGGTGAAGGTAATGTTACTACAGTAACTGGTGAAGGTAATGTTACTACAGTAACTGGTGAAGGTAATGTTACTACAGTAACTGGTGAAGGTAATGTTACTACAGTAACTGGTGAAGGTAATGTTACTACAGTAACTGGTGAAGGTAATGTTACTACAGTAACTGTGAAGGTAATGTTACTAAAGTAACTGGTGAAGGTAATGTTACTACAGTAACTGGTGAAGGTAATGTTACTACAGTAACTGGTGAAGGTAATGTTACTACAGTAACTGGTGAAGGTAATGTTACTACAGTAACTGGTGAAGGTAATGTTACTACAGTAACTGGTGAAGGTAATGTTACTAACTGGTGAAGGTAATGTTACAGTAACTGGTGAAGGTAATGTTACTACAGTAACTGAAGGTAATGTTACTACAGTAACTGGTGAAGGTAATGTTACTACAGTAACTGGTGAAGGTAATGTTACTACAGTAACTGGTGAAGGTAATGTTACTACAGTAACTGGTGAAGGTAATGTTACTACAGTAACTAGTGAAGGTAATGTTACTACAGTTACTAGTGAAGGTAATGTTACTACAGTAACTGAAGGTAATGTTACTACAGTTACTAGTGAAGGTAATGTTACTACAGTAACTAAGTGTTAAGGTAATGTTACTACAGTGAAGGTAATGTTACTGCAGTAACTGGTGAAGGTAATGTTACTACAGTAACTGGTGAAGGTAATGTTACTACAGTAACTAGTGAAGGTAATGTTACTACAGTAACTGGTGAAGGTAATGTTACTACAGTAACTGGTGAAGGTAATGTTACTACAGTAACTGGTGAAGGTAATGTTACTACAGTAACTGGTGAAGGTAATGTTACTACAGTAACTGGTGAAGGTAATGTTACTACAGTAACTGGTGAAGGTAATGTTACTACAGTAACTAGTGAAGGTAATGTTACTACAGTAACTAGTGAAGGTAATGTTACTACAGTAACTGGTGAAGGTAATGTTACTACAGTAACTGGTGAAGGTAATGTTACTACAGTAACTGGTGAAGGTAATGTTACTACAGTAACTGGTGAAGGTAATGTTACTACAGTAACTAGTGAAGGTAATGTTACTACAGTAACTGGTGAAGGTAATGTTACTACAGTAACTGGTGAAGGTAATGTTACTACAGTAACTGGTGAAGGTAATGTTACTACAGTAACTGGTGAAGGTAATGTTACTACAGTAACTGGTGAAGGTAATGTTACTACAGTAACTGGTGAAGGTAATGTTACTACAGTAACTGGTGAAGGTAATGTTACTACAGTAACTGGTGAAGGTAATGTTACTACAGTAACTGGTGAAGGTAATGTTACTACAGTAACTGGTGAAGGTAATGTTACTACAGTAACTGGTGAAGGTAATGTTACTACAGTAACTGGTGAAGGTAATGTTACTACAGTAACTAGTGAAGGTAATGTTACTACTAGTGAAGTAACTAGTGAAGGTAATGTTACTACAGTTACTAGTGAAGGTAATGTTACTACAGTAACTAGTGAAGGTAATGTTACTACAGTAACTAGTGAAGGTAATGTTACTACAGTAACTGGTGAAGGTAATGTTACTACAGTAACTGGTGAAGGTAATGTTACTAAAGTAACTGGTGAAGGTAATGTTCCTACAGTAACTGGTGAAGGTAATGTTCCTACAGTAACTGGTGAAGGTAATGTTACTAAAGTAACTGGTGAAGGTAATGTTACTACAGTTACTGGTGAAGGTAATGTTACTACAGTAACTGGTGAAGGTAATGTTACTAACTGGTGAAGTAACTACAGTAACTAGTGAAGGTAATGTTACTACAGTAATGTTACTAACTACAGTAAGGTAATGTTACTACAGTAACTGGTGAAGGTAATGTTACTACAGTAACTGTTACTACAGTAACTGTGAAGGTACTACAGTAACTGGTGAAGGTAATGTTCCTACAGTAACTGGTGAAGGTAATGTTACTAAAGTAACTGGTGAAGGTAATGTTACTACAGTAACTGGTGAAGGTGTTAAGTAACTGTGAAGGTAATGTTACTACAGTAACTGGTGAAGGTAATGTTACTACAGTAACTGGTGAAGGTAATGTTACTACAGTAACTGGTGAAGGTAATGTTACTACAGTAACTACAGTGAAGGTAATGTTACTACAGTAACTTGTGAAGGTAATGTTACTACAGTAACTGGTGAAGGTAATGTTACTAAAGTAACTGGTGAAGGTAATGTTAGTACAGTAACTGGTGAAGGTAATGTTACTACAGTAACTGTAAGGTAATGTTACTACAGTAACTAGTGAAGGTAATGTTACTACAGTAACTGGTGAAGGTAATGTTACTACAGTAACTGGTGAAGGTAATGTTACTACAGTAACTAGTGAAGGTAATGTTACTACAGTAACTGGTGAAGGTAATGTTACTACAGTAACTGGTGAAGGTAATGTTACTACAGTAACTGGTGAAGGTAATGTTACTACAGTAACTGGTGAAGGTAATGTTACTACAGTAACTGGTGAAGGTAATGTTACTACAGTAACTAGTGAAGGTAATGTTACTACAGTAACTGGTGAAGGTAATGTTACTACAGTAACTGGTGAAGGTAATGTTACTACAGTAACTGGTGAAGGTAATGTTACTACAGTAACTGGTGAAGGTAATGTTACTACAGTAACTGGTGAAGGTAATGTTACTACAGTAACTGGTGAAGGTAATGTTACTACAGTAACTGGTGAAGGTAATGTTACTACAGTAACTGGTGAAGGTAATGTTACTACTAGGTAACTACAGTAACTGAAGGTAATGTTACTACAGTAACTGGTGAAGGTAGGTAATGTTACTACAGTAACTGGTGAAGGTAATGTTACTACAGTAACTGGTGAAGGTAATGTTACTTCAGTAACTGGTGAAGGTAATGTTACTACAGTAACTGGTGAAGGTAATGTTACTAAAGTAACTAGTGAAGGTAATGTTACTACAGTAACTGGTGAAGGTAATGTTACTTCAGTAACTGGTAATGTTACTAGTAACTAGTAAGGTGTTACTACAGTAACTGGTGAAGGTAATGTTACTACAGTAACTAGTGAAGGTAATGTTACTACAGTAACTGGTGAAGGTAATGTTACTACAGTAACTGGTGAAGGTAATGTTACTACAGTAACTAGTGAAGGTAATGTTACTACAGTAACTGGTGAAGGTAATGTTACTACAGTAACTGGTGAAGGTAATGTTACTACAGTAACTGGTGAAGGTAATGTTACTACAGTAACTAGTGAAGGTAATGTTACTACAGTAACTGGTGAAGGTAATGTTACTACAGTAACTGGTGAAGGTAATGTTACTACAGTAACTGGTGAAGGTAATGTTACTACAGTAACTGGTGAAGGTAATGTTACTACAGTAACTGGTGAAGGTAATGTTACTACAGTAACTGGTGAAGGTAATGTTACTACAGTAACTGGTGAAGGTAATGTTACTACAGTAACTAGTGAAGGTAATGTTACTACAGTAACTGGTGAAGGTAATGTTACTAAAGTAACTAGTGAAGGTAATGTTACTACAGTAACTGGTGAAGGTAATGTTACTAAAGTAACTAGTGAAGGTAATGTTACTACAGTAACTGGTGAAGGTAATGTTACTACAGTAACTGGTGAAGGTAATGTTACTACAGTAACTGGTGAAGGTAATGTTACTACAGTAACTGGTGAAGGTAATGTTACTACAGTAACTGGTGAAGGTAATGTTACTACAGTAACTGGTGAAGGTAATGTTACTACAGTAACTGGTGAAGGTAATGTTACTACAGTAACTGGTGAAGGTAATGTTACTACAGTAACTGGTGAAGGTAATGTTACTACAGTAACTGGTGAAGGTAATGTTACTACAGTAACTGGTGAAGGTAATGTTACTACAGTAACTAGTGAAGGTAATGTTACTACAGTAACTAGTGAAGGTAATGTTACTACAGTAACTAGTGAAGGTAATGTTACTACAGTAACTAGTGAAGGTAATGTTACTACAGTAACTGGTGAAGGTAATGTTACTACAGTAACTAGTGAAGGTAATGTTACTACAGTAACTGGTGAAGGTAATGTTACTACAGTAACTAGTGAAGGTAATGTTACTACAGTAACTAGTGAAGGTAATGTTACTACAGTAACTGAAGGTAATGTTACTACAGTAACTGGTGAAGGTAATGTTACTACAGTAACTGGTGAAGGTAATGTTACTACAGTAACTGGTGAAGGTAATGTTACTACAGTTACTAGTGAAGGTAATGTTACTACAGTAACTAGTGAAGGTAATGTTACTACAGTAACTGGTGAAGGTAATGTTACTACAGTAACTGGTGAAGGTAATGTTACTACAGTAACTGGTGAAGGTAATGTTACTACAGTAACTGGTGAATGTAATGTTACTACAGTAACTAGTGAAGGTAATGTTACTTCAGTAACTGGTGAAGGTAATGTTACTACAGTAACTGGTGAAGGTAATGTTACTGAAGTAACTGGAAGGTGAAGGTAATGTTACTAAAGTAACTGGTGAAGGTAATGTTACTACAGTAACTGGTGAAGGTAATGTTACTACAGTAACTGGTGAAGGTAATGTTACTACAGTAACTGGTGAAGGTAATGTTACTCCAGTAACTGTAATGTTACTACAGTAACTGGTGAAGGTAATGTTACTACAGTAATGTTACTTGTGAAGGTAATGTTACTACAGTAACTGGTGAAGGTAATGTTACTACAGTAACTGGTGAAGGTAATGTTACTACAGTAACTGGTGAAGGTAATGTTACTACAGTAACTGGTGAAGGTAATGTTACTACAGTAACTGGTGAAGGTAATGTTACTACAGTAACTGGTGAAGGTAATGTTACTACAGTAACTAGTGAAGGTAATGTTACTACAGTAACTGGTGAAGGTAATGTTACTACAGTAACTGGTGAAGGTAATGTTACTACAGTAACTAGTGAAGGTAATGTTACTACAGTAACTGGTGAAGGTAATGTTACTACAGTAACTGGTGAAGGTAATGTTACTACAGTAACTGGTGAAGGTAATGTTACTACAGTAACTGGTGAAGGTAATGTTACTACAGTAACTGGTGAAGGTAATGTTACTACAGTAACTAGTGAAGGTAATGTTACTACAGTAACTGGTGAAGGTAATGTTACTACAGTAACTGGTGAAGGTAATGTTACTACTGGTGAAGTAACTACAGTAACTGTGAAGGTAATGTTACTACAGTAACTGGTGAAGGTAATGTTACTACAGTAACTGTGAAGGTACTACAGTAACTAGTGAAGGTAATGTTACTACAGTAACTGGTGAAGGTAATGTTACTACAGTAACTGGTGAAGGTAATGTTACTACAGTAACTGGTGAAGGTAATGTTACTACAGTAACTGGTGAAGGTAATGTTACTACAGTTACTAGTGAAGGTAATGTTACTACAGTAACTAGTGAAGGTAATGTTACTACAGTAACTGGTGAAGGTAATGTTACTACAGTAACTGGTGAAGGTAATGTTACTACAGTAACTAGTGAAGGTAATGTTACTACAGTAACTAGTGAAGGTAATGTTACTACAGTAACTAGTGAAGGTATTGTTACTACAGTAACTAGTGAAGGTAATGTTACTACACTTACTAGTGAAGGTAATGTTACTACAGTAACTAGTGAAGGCGATAATGACACCAAGAGCCATCACGAGGCCTGGTTTGTGACCGGGCGGCTGTGATGGATGGTTTGTTGCGGTTATCTCCGGAAAAGACAAGAGGTAACATACAGGTCACAGTGTGACCTCCACACCAGCGTTCCAGTAATTGCCTGTGGCCACCATGGCGGCTCCAGCAGCATCCTCCCCGCCGCTACAATTTCTTTGACCTGGCCGAGCTATTTTCAACACATCGACCGACTCTCAGGGTGACCTCGTATAAGAAAGCAAACACTGGCCATCACTCCCTCCCTGTCTTCCTGCCTGCCTCCCTCCCTGTCTTCCTGCCTGCCTCCCTCCCTGTCTTCCTGCCTGCCTCCCTCCCTGCCTGACTCCCTCCCTGTCTTCCTGCCTCCCTCCCTCCCTGCCTGACTCCCTCCCTGTCTTCCTGCCTGCCTCCCTCCCTGCCTGATTCAGTCCCTGACTTCCTGCCTCCTTCCCTCCCTGCCTGACTTCCTGCAAGGTTGCATGGCACCACGATTTCATACTCTTTCGTGATGCGGCAACATCTTGACCCGATTTTCAGATTGCAGGCAACATACTTCCCTTCTGTGATGCAGGTACTGTACTTCCCTCCTGTGGTGCAGGCAGTGTACTTCCCTCCTGTGGTGCAGGCAGTGTACTTCCCTCCTGTGGTGCAGGCACTGTACTTCCCTCATGTGGTGCAGGCACTGTACTTCCCTCCTGTGGTGCAGGCAGTGTACTTCCCTCCTGTGGTGCAGGTACTGTACTGCCCTCCTGTGGTGCAGGCAGTGTACTTCCCTGCTGTGGTGCAGGCAGTGTACCTCCCTGCTGTGATGCAGTCACTGTACTTCTCTCCTGTGGTGCACGCGTTGAACTGCGTGTCGCTGGCACTAACAGCCTGGTTGATGAGACCAGCAGTCAATAAGCCTGGGCCGAGACCGGACAAGGATTGGTAGTGATCCTGGAAATCGACCCCTCGTGATCTCCAAAATTCCAGTCTGCATAAGCCAGTTTCCATAATTACCTTCGTAACTGTTGCCTCACTCACACTCCAACAGCACCACAAGTCTGAAACACAACTTGCTATACTTACCCTGATCTAACACCCCTGGGATGACCAAGCATCTATCTTTACCAAGAACATAAGGAACGCTGCCGCAAGCCTACTGGCCCATGCTGGCATGCCAACAATGTTGTTTATGTTGATAATGGTATAAAATACCGAAAAGTTAGTGTTGGTACCTATGTAAGACTTAGTGTGTACCTGTGTAAGACTTAGTGTGTACCTGTGTAAGACTTAGTGTGTACCTGTGTAAGACTTAGTGTGTACCTGTGTAAGACTTAGATAATAGGAGATAATAGGATTAATTCCATTATCATTCACGATGTTGTTTAGCCGGCTCACAATATTCTCCATCCCAGCCCCAGGAAAGCAAACCCTCTGTCTCCTACTTCTGTCCTGCAAACAGAAGGCCCTATCCGTATACCTAACCTGGCTATCCCCAACAACAACGTTTTTACCTTCCTTGGTGTCGTTCGTCATGACGTTTCCAGTAGGCAACTGATATTCATAAGGTAGCATGGATAATGTGTTCGATGTTTCCACAACAGTTTCCACAGCAGTCTCTTTCTTCTTCATTGTTTCTACCTCTCCATTCGTCTTCTTGATCTTCAACTTCGTTCCATGCTGTCCGGCCATTGTCCAGGTTCCCTTCTTGACCCGAGGACTCACAACAGGACTACCACGAATCCTCTTGTTTTCCTCCATCAATCGCCATATCTCTAGCTTTTTTACCCTTAATTCCTCTTTAAGCTGCTGGTAAAGTTGCTCAGTGGAGGGCATCTTGGTTCAGTCCACAGAGAATACACTTATACTCTTCGATCATGTCTCCCCTCATTCTTCGTCTTACAAGTGAATGTAATTTAAGGGAGGGGCGAGCAAAATCACCAACTTTTCTTTTTGTCAGAGTTCAATGAGATTTTGACAGTGGATTAAACAGTATAAAAAAAGTATAGGCTGTGTTTCTTTTGACTGTTAGCCTTCAAGTTAGACAGAAAAAAAATAAATGCTAACAATTTTATGGGTCATAAGACTTTCCTCTTTCTATTAAATTGGGAAGATGAACAATGCTCTAGTTAACATCAGATGAAAGTTAAAGGCTAGATTATTGTTGTCCCAGGGTGTTTCAGCGATAATATTGTTGACCCAGGGTGTTTCAGCGATAATATTGTTGACCCAGGGTGTTTCAGCGATAATATTGTTGACCCAGGGTGTTTCAGCGATAATATTGTTGACCCAGGGTGTTTCAGCGATAATATTGTTGACCCAGGGTGTTTCAGCGATAATATTGTTGTCCCAGGGTGTTTCAGCGATAATATTGTTGACCCAGGGTGTTTCAGCGATAATATTGTTGTCCCAGGGTGTTTCAGCGATAATATTGTTGACCCAGGGTGTTTCAACGATAATATTGTTGACCCAGGGTGTTTCAGCGATAATATTGCTGACCCAGGGTGTTTCAACGATAATATTGTTGACCCAGGGTGTTTCAGCGATAATATTGTTGTCCCAGGGTGTTTCAGCGATAATATTGTTGACCCAGGGTGTTTCAACGATAATATTGTTGACCCAGGGTGTTTCAGCGATAATATTGTTGTCCCAGGGTGTTTCAGCGATAATATTGTTGACCCAGGGTGTTTCAGCGATAATATTGTTGACCCAGGGTGTTTCAGCGATAATATTGTTGATCCAGGGTGTTTCAGCGATAATATTGTTGACCCAGGGTGTTTCAGCGATAATATTGTTGACCCAGGGTGTTTCAGCGATAATATTGTTGATCCAGGGTGTTTCAGCGATAATATTGTTGACCCAGGGTGTTTCAGCGATAATATTGTTGACCCAGGGTGTTTCAGCGATAATATTGTTGATCCAGGGTGTTTCAGCGATAATATTGCTGAAACAGGGTGTTTCAGCGATAATATTGTTGACCCAGGGTGTTTCAGCGATAATATTGTTGACCCAGGGTGTTTCAGCGATAATATTGCTGAAACAGGGTGTTTCAGCGATAATATTGTTGACCCAGGGTGTTTCAGCGATAATATTGCTGAAACAGGGTGTTTCAGCGATAATATTGCTGAAACAGGGTGTTTCAGCGATAATATTGTTGACCCAGGGTGTTTCAGCGATAATATTGTTGACCCAGGGTGTTTCAGCGATAATATTGTTGACCCAGGGTGTTTCAGCGATAATATTGTTGACCCAGGGTGTTTCAGCGATAATATTGTTGACCCAGGGTGTTTCAGCGATAATATTGTTGACCCAGGGTGTTTCAGCGATAATATTGTTGACCCAGGGTGTTTCAGCGATAATATTGTTGACCCAGGGTGTTTCAGCGATAATATTGCTGACCCAGGGTGTTTCAGCGATAATATTGCTGACCCAGGGTGTTTCAGCGATAATATCAGTTACGTGTACATAGAACCATCATTCCTCAGTTACGTGTACATAGAACCATCATTCCTCAGTTACGTGTACATAGAACCATCAGTCCTGCGTTACGTGTACATAGAACCATCATTCCTCAGTTACGTGTACGTAGAACCATCATTCGTCAGTTACGTGTACATAGAACCATCATTCCTCAGTTACGTGTACATAGAACCATCATTCCTCAGTTACGTGTACATAGAACCATCATTCCTCAGTTACGTGTACATAGAACCATCATTCCTCAGTTACGTGTACATAGAACCATCATTCCTCAGTTACGTGTACATAGAACCATCATTCCTCAGTTACGTGTACATAGAACCATCATTCCTCAGTTACGTGTACATAGAACCATCATTCCTGAGTTACGTGTACATAGAACCATCATTCCTCAGTTACGTGTACATAGAACCATCATTCCTCAGTTACGTGTACATAGAACCATCATTCCTCAGTTACGTGTACATTGAACCATCATTCCTCAGTTACGTGTACATAGAACCATCATTTCTCAGTTACGTGTACATAGAACCATCATTCCTCAGTTACGTGTACATTGAACCATCATTCCTCAGTTACGTGTACATAGAACCATCATTTCTCAGTTACGTGTACATTGAACCATCAGTCCTCAGTTAAGTGTACATAGAACCATCATTCCTCAGTTACGTGTACATAGAACCATCATTCCTGAGTTACGTGTACAAAAAGAGGAAAAATGAAAACAATCTCAATAACCTATTTCTGAGTGTTTTCTTTTTTGTTTGGTGTGAAACTCGACGATTACGACACGCTAAATCTGATGGTGTTACACCACCCAGTCCTTATTGTCAGTCTGGCGGCTACTGAGGGAGACGCCCGACTCTACACTTTACCCAGCACAGAAGTTGCCATGTAGAGTATTTCTAGCTGAAAGACCTAACAGCTCCCTCCACTGCATTGGCTAGTGCCCCCACCCCAAACCTAGATAAGTGAACCCCATCCCTGGCATACATGTCATTTCTGCCATAGAAGAGGTCCAGTTGTCTATGAATGTTACTGCATTTTTCCTTGTAGTGTTTGTCCAGCCAGCAACTGACACCAATTGTCCTGGGCAACCATTTATTTCCATTTCCTCTCCTGGGCAAGATGCCACATATTACAGGATTCCCACCCTTCTTCCTAATTATGTCTATTACTGTCCTATGCCTGCTAATCAGGTCTTCACTCCGACGTCTGCCAACATCATTGCCTTCCGCACTGAGGGAGATAATAGGATTGCTCCTATTACCTTTCACGATATCGTCTAGATGGCTAACAATATCCCCCATCCCAGCCCCAGGAAAACATATGCTCTGCCTTCTCTTTCTGTCCCGAAGACAAAAAGCCCTATCCATGAACTTATCCTGTCTGTCCCCAAATAAAACAATGTTCTTACTTTCACTGGTGGATTTGGTCGTGGTGTCCTCGATGATCTTCGTTGGGATGGCCTTCATTGGCATGGTCTTCACTGGGGTTTCAAGGGATGTCGACTCACCCTAGTCTTCCAATGCTTCCTTGGTGCTCGTTGTGACGTTCCCAGTAGACAACCCACATTCGTCCGGTAGCACAAAAAATGGGTTCGAAGTTTCCACAGTAGCCTTCTGGATCTTCGTTGTTTCTGCCACTACATCAATCTTCTCGATCTTCAGCTTTGTTCCATGTTGCCCGGCAACTGATCAGGTTCCCCTCT
Source organism: Cherax quadricarinatus (assembly GCF_038502225.1). Classification (NCBI taxonomy): domain Eukaryota; kingdom Metazoa; phylum Arthropoda; class Malacostraca; order Decapoda; family Parastacidae; genus Cherax; species Cherax quadricarinatus. The sequence goes on along the minus strand of NC_091293.1, from coordinate 37,941,530 downwards.
TGACCTCAGGACTCACAACAGCTGGATTACTATGAATTCTCTTGTTTTCCTCCGTCAATCACTGTATCTCGAGGTTAGCTACCCTCAATTAATCTTTAAGCTGCTGGTAAAGTTGTTCAATGGAGAGCATTTTGGTTCAGATTCGCAGACAGTACACTAGACACGTCCTCACTGTGCTGCATACTCTCAGTCGGATTTAAGTAGTGATATATGAAGTACAATCTCAGCACGTCTGTTATTTATACGTCTTGATATGAAGCCAAAAATTCTATTAGCTTCATTGCCAACACTTAAGCCCTGTTATCCAGGGCTTAAGTGTTGGCACTTACACACACACACACACACACACACACACACACACACGTACACACACACACACACACACATACACACACACAGGAGAGGTTAAGGGAAATCAACCTGACGACACTGGAGGACAGGAGAGATAGGGGGGACATGATAACGACATACAAAATACTGAGAGGAATTGACAAGGTGGACAAAGACAGGATGTTCCAGAGATTGGACACAGTAACAAGGGGACACAGTTGGAAGCTGAAGACACAGATGAATCACAGGGATGTTAGGAAGTATTTCTTCAGCCACAGAGTAGTCAGTAAGTGGAATAGTTTGGGAAGCGATGTAGTGGAGGCAGGATCCATACATAGCTTTAAGCAGAGGTATGATAAAGCTCACGGCTCAGGGAGAGTGACCTAAGAACATAAGAACATAAGAACGAAGGAACACTGCAGAAGGCCTACTGGCCCATGCGAGGCAGGTCCAAGTCTCTTACCGGCTTAAGCCAATGCACCCAACCTAGTCAGGTCAGGTCACATTGACTTAAGGGAGGAACACGGCAACCGACCTGGTAGCACAAGCTATCAGGTCTAACTCACACCCACCCACATCCACTCATGTATTTATCCAACCTATTTTTAAAGCTACACAACGTTCTGGCCTCTATAACGGTACTTGGGAGTTTGTTCCACTCATCCACAACTCTATTACCAAACCAGTACTTTCCTATATCCTTCCTGAATCTGAATTTTTCCAACTTAAAACCATTGCTGCGAGTCCTGTCTAGGCTAGATATTTTCAGCACACTATTTACATCCCCTTTATTTATTCCTGTCTTCCATTTATACACCTCAATCATATCCCCCCTAATTCTACGTCTTTCTAGAGAGTGCAGATTCAGGGCCCTTAGTCTATCCTCATAGGGAAGGTTTCTCATACATGGGATCAACTTTGTCATCCTCCTTTGTACATTTTCCAGAGAATTTATATCCATTCTGTAATAAGGTGACCAAAACTGTGCAGCATAATCTAAATGAGGCCTAACCAAGGATGTATAGAGTTGAAGAACAACCTGAGGACTCCTATTATTTATGCTTCTTGATATGAAGCCAAGGATTCTATTAGCTTTATTGCGAACACTTATGCACTGTTGTCTTGGTTTCAGATTACTGCTAACCAGAACTCCTAAATCTTTTTCGCAATCCGTAATATTAAGATCTACATTATTTAGTTTATATGTGGCATGGTTATTGTCCTGTCCAACATTTAGAACTTTGCATTTGTCTATATTAAACTGCATCTGCCACTTCTCCGACCACTGCATCAGTCTATTCAAATCTTCCTGGAGTGCTCGAATGTCCTCGTCAGAATGAATTCGACGGCCTATTTTGGTGTCATCGGCAAACTTGCCGATGTCGCTCTTTATGCCCTCATCTATGTCGTTTATGTAGATTGTGAACAGCAGGGGGCCCAACACTGACCCCTGTGGAACACCGCTCGTGACACTTCCCCACTCTGATTTCTCCCCATTTATGCAAACTCTCTGCTGCCTATTTGTCAACCATGCCTCTATCCAGGAAAAAATTTCTCCTCCTATTCCATGTGCTTTAATTTTCCTCAATAGTCTCTGATGTGGGACCCTGTCAAAAGCCTTACTGAAGTCCATATACACAATATCATATTCATTACCATGATCAACCTCCTCAAATACCTTAGTGAAAAAAGTTAATAAATTCGTAAGGCAGGAACGCCCCTTTGTAAAACCATGCTGAGATTCGTTGATTAATTTATGCTTTTCAAGGTGGCTACGAACTGCCTCGGCAATTATTGATTCCATAAATTTTCCCTAGTAGCGATCAGTGAAGAGGCGGGGCCAGGAGCTCGGACTCGACCCCCGCAACCTCAACTAGGTGAGTACACACACACACACACACGTACACACACACACACACATACACACACACACACATACACATACACATACACACACAGGAACAAGCACTTGTAAGCTGTAGTACACACGCAAACACACATCCACAGGATTTCACACCGTCCTGTGAACTGACCATCTGAACCTTTCTCCTCTCCCCCCCCCTCTTTCTACCCTAAGTAGACCTATCTCTACCTCTCTCACTCTTTACCTATATCTCTCTCTCTACCTATCTCTCTCTCTCTCTTCCCTCTCCCATCTCTCCCCTCTAACATCTCTTACCTCTAACACCTCCCCCCCTCTAACATCTCTCCCCCTCTAACATCTGTCCCCTCCCATTATCTCTCCCCTCTCCCTTTCCCCACCTCTCTCCCATCCTCCCCTCTCGCTCTTCCATCTCCCCCCTCTTTCCCCCTTCTCCTCCTCTTTGCCTTCTCTTTCTCCCTCCCTCCCTCCCTCCCTCCCTCCCTCTCTCTCTCTCTCTCTTTCTCTCTCTCTCTCTTGCTCTCTCTCTCTCTTGCTCTCTCTCTCTCTTGCTCTCTCTCGTCCCCATTTTCCCTTCTAACTCTCCCCTCTCCTACTCTTCCCTTCACTCTCTCTCCCCCTCTACCTTTCCCTTCTCTCTTCTCTCTCACAAAAACAAAAAAAAAAAAAAAAAAAAAAAAAAAAAAAAAAAAAAAAAAAAAAAAAAAAAAAAAAAAAGAAAAATGGTGGGGACTCGCAGGAACCAAGGATCAGATGAGAATGGTTCTGGTAGGGAGGAGTGGATGGAGGAGCAGTGGAAAAGGATGGAACAAGAGTGGGAGAGAAAATTAGGAGAGCTTTCTGAAAAAATGGAGAAAGAGCTCGCTGTGAAATTGGAAAAGAGGTTGGAGAAGGAGACAAAGAATTGGGAGGCACAAGTCGAAACTGCAGTAGCCAAGATAAGGGTCCTAGAAGTTGAGATAAATAGGCTGAAGCGAGTTACAGGGGCAGTGACCAGAGAAGACAGCATATGAAGCTGCGAGGCCGAACAGGAAGGAAGGAATTATGAATTATGCTAAGGTCACATCAATCTGCCAAGGAGGACCAAGGAGTGAAAGGGAAGATCAGCTGGTTGCAGATGGAGAGGGTGATAGGTCGAATGCTGAGGCACAACAAGGCTATCAAGAGCCACTGGAAAAATCAAGGGAGAAACTGACCACATACAGGCAGGATCCAGAGTCACAGAGGGTGAGGCAATGGGAGGAAGAAAGGGCAAAATCAGTGTTTATCCATGGGCTTCAGGAGAGAGAAGAAAGGACACACACTGAAAGGCAGCAGGAAGAAAGAAAGGAGATTGAGAAAATCATCACGGAAATAGGTGAAGAGATGGACGAGATTGTAAATTTTCAGAGAATAGGGGGGTACTCGAAGGGGAGAAACCGACCAATCAAGCTGATTCTCAGGACGGAAACAGTGCGGAACAGGATCCTCCAAGAGAAACCACGATTGAAATACGCGGAAGAGTACAAGAGGGTGTTCCTAGACAGAGACAGAACAAAATCAGAACGACAGCAGCTGAGGGAGAGGACAAAAAAGCGAAAGGAGCTAGGAAAAGAGACAAATAGGGAACCAGCAGAGGTCAGTCAGAGCAGAACAGAACAGCAAGGGCAAGCACACACACAACTACTCTCAGAACCATACAACCTATCACACCATCCCAACACACACTACAATCCATACCCACAGCCTCCACCCAACACCGAGCTATAGAATCCCACAGTATGCCACCAGGTCTCCCACCCTCACAGGCCCCCCAAACCACAGTGTTGGAAAGGAAACTGAAGGTATGGTACACAAACGCTGATGGAATAACAAATAAGTGGGAGGAGTGGCATGAAAGAGTCAAAGAAGCATCACCGGACATCATAGCTCTCACAGAAACCAAGCTTACAGGTATGATAACAGATGCCATCTTTCCAACGGGATACCAAATCCTGAGGAAAGACAGAGGGAACAGGGGGGGTGGAGGAGTGGCGTTGCTGATCAAAAATCACTGGAATTTTGATGAGCTGGAGAGAGGAGACAGCGGAGAAGAAAGTGATTACATAGTGGGAACACTTCACTCTGGAGGTCCCAAGGTGGTAATAGCAGTGATGTATAACCCACCACAGAACAGCAGGAGGCCAAGGCAAGAGTACGACGAGAGCAATAGAGCGATGGTTGACACACTGGCTAGAGTGGCCAGAAGAGCTCATGCATGCAGGGCAAAGCTCCTGATCATGGGTGACTTTAACCACAAGGAGATCGATTGGGAGAACTTGGACCCACATGGGGGCCAAGATACATGGAGGGCTAAGATGATGGAGGTGGTACTGGAAAACTTCATGTGCCAACACGTAAGGGACACTACAAGAGAGAGAGGAGAGGATGAACCAGCAAGGCTGGACTTAGTATTCACCTTCAGTAGTGCAGATATCGAGGACATCACATATGAAAGACCCCTTGGGGCCAGTGACCATGTGGTTTAAGCTTCGAATACACAGTAGAGCTACAAGTGGAGGGAGAAGCAGGAAGGCCAGGACGAATGAAGCCAAACTACAAGAAAGGGGACTACACAGGAATGAGGAACTACCTGAACGGGGTTCAGTGGGACAGAGAACTGGCAGGGAAGCCAGTTAATGAGATGATGGAATATGTAGCAACAAAATGCAAGGAGGCTGAGGAGAGGTTTGTACCCAAGGGTAACAGGATTAATGAAAAAGCCAGGATGAGCCCATGGTTTACCCAAAGGTGCAGTGAGGCAAAAACCAAGTGTGCTAGGGAATGGAAGAAATATATAAGGCAAAGGACCCAGGAGAATAAGGAGAACAGTCGTAGAGCCAGAAACGAATATGCACAGATAAGAAGGGAGGCCCAAAGACAATATGAAAATGACATAGCAGCGAAAGCTAAATCTGACCCAAAACTGTTGTACAGCCACATCAGGAGGAAAACAACAGTCAAGGACCAGGTAATCAGGCTAAGGAAGGAAGGAGGAGAGACAACAAGAAATGACCGTGAAGTATGTGAAGAACTCAACAAGAGATTCAAAGAAGTGTTCACAGAGGAGACAGAAGGGACTCCAGAAAGACGGAGAGGTGGGGCACACCACCAAGTGCTGGACACAGTGCACACAACCGAGGAAGAAGTGAAGAGGCTTCTGAGTGAGCTAGATACCTCAAAGGCAATGGGGCCAGATAACATCTCCCCATGGGTATTGAGAGAGGGAGCAGAGGCGCTATGTGTACCCCTAACAACGATATTCAATACATCTATCGAAACAGGGAGATTGCCTGAGGCATGGAAGACAGCAAATGTAGTCCCAATCTTTAAAAAAAGGAGACAGACATGAAGCATTAAACTACAGACCAGCGTCACTGACATGTATAATATGCAAAATCATGGAGAAGATTATCAGGAGAAGAGTGGTGGAACACCTAGAAAGGAATGATCTCATCAACAGCAGCCAACATGGTTTCAGGGACGGGAAATCCTGTGTCACAAACCTACTGGAGTTCTATGACATGGTGACAGCAGTAAGACAAGAGAGAGAGGGGTGGGTGGATTGCATTTTCTTGGACTGCAAGAAGGCGTTTGACACAGTTCCACACAAGAGATTGGTTCAAAAACTGGAGGACCAAGCAGGGATAACAGGGAAGGCACTACAATGGATCAGGGAATACTTGTCAGGAAGACAGCAGCGAGTCATGGTACGTGGCGAGGTGTCAGAGTGGGCACCTGTGACCAGCGGGGTCCCGCAGGGGTCAGTCCTAGGACCAGTGCTGTTTCTGGTATTTGTGAACGACATGACGGAAGGAATAGACTCTGAGGTGTCCCTGTTTGCAGATGACGTGAAGTTGATGAGAAGAATTCACTCGATCGAAGACCAGGCAGAACTACAAAGGGATCTGGACAGGCTGCAGACCTGGTCCAGCAATTGGCTCCTGGAGTTCAATCCCACCAAGTGCAAAGTCATGAAGATTGGGGAAGGGCAAAGAAGGCCGCAGACGGAGTACAGTCTAGGGGGTCAGAGGCTACAAACCTCACTCAAGGAAAAAGATCTTGGGGTGAGTATAACACCAGGCACATCTCCTGAAGCGCACATCAACCAAATAACTGCTGCAGCATATGGGCGCCTAGCAAACCTCAGAACAGCATTCCGACATCTTAATAAGGAATCATTCAGGACCCTGTACACCGTGTATGTTAGGCCCATATTGGAGTATGCGGCACCAGTTTGGAACCCACACCTAGCCAAGCACGTGAAGAAACTAGAGAAAGTGCAAAAGGTTTGCAACAAGACTAGTCCCAGAGCTAAGAGGTATGTCCTACGAGGAGAGGTTAAGGGAAATCAACCTGACGACACTGGAGGACAGGAGAGATAGGGGGGACATGATAACGACATACAAAATACTGAGAGGAATTGACAAGGTGGACAAAGACAGGATGTTCCAGAGATTGGACACAGTAACAAGGGGACACAGTTGGAAGCTGAAGACACAGATGAATCACAGGGATGTTAGGAAGTATTTCTTCAGCCACAGAGTAGTCAGTAAGTGGAATAGTTTGGGAAGCGATGTAGTGGAGGCGGGATCCATACATAGCTTTAAGAAGAGGTATGATAAAGCACACATTCACATACACACACACACACACACACGCGCGCACACACACACACACACACACACACACACACACACACACACACACACACACACACACACACACACACACACAACACACACTAGTGTTTTAAAGTCACCTCTGACCTACTGGTTCCAGCCTTAAAAATTGTAGGTAACCTTTGACCTTCACGTTGGACACACCTTGCCACTTGTACATGACCATACTCAACTCTGACCTCTCAAGATCTCCAGTGTGAAGGCACTCACCCATATCCAAGAGTTCAGCCAACTATGCCACCAACAAGAATTCAGATAAATAAGCCATCTCCAAGAACTAAGCCAACTAAGCCATCTCCAAGAACTTAGCCAACTAAGCCATCTTCAAGAACTCAGCCAACTAAGCCATCTCCAAGAACTCAGCCAACTAAGCCATCTCCAAGAACTCAGCTAACTAAGCCATCTCCAAGAACTCAGCCAACTAAGCCATCTCCAATAACTCAGCCAACTAAGCCATCTCCAAGAACTCAGCCAACTAGGCCATCTCCAAGAACTCAGCCAAGTAAGTCTTCTCCAAGAACTCAGCCAATTAAGCCATCTCCAAGAACACAGCCAACTAAGCCATCTCCAAGAAATCAGCCAACTAAGCCACATTCAAGTACTCAGCGAACTAAGCCATCTCCAATAACTCAGCCAACTAAGCCATCTCCAAGAACTCAGTTAACAAAGCCATTTCCAAAAGCCAAATCCAAGAATTCAGCCAACTAAGCCACATCGAAGAACTCATCCAACTAAGCCATTTCCAAAAACTCAGCCAACTAAGCCATTTCCAAAAACTCAGTCAACTAAGCCATATCCAAGAACTCAACCAAATAAGCCACCTCCAAGAACTCTGCCAACTAAGCCATCTCCAAGAACTCAGCCAACTAAGCCAACCCAAAGAACTCAGACAACTAAGCCATCTCCAAGAACTCAGCCAACTAAGCGAACTCTAAGAACTCAAACAACTAAGCCATTTCCAAGAACTCGGCCAAATAAGCCATCTCCAAGATCTCAGCCAACTAAGCCATCTCAAAGATCTCAACCAATTAAGCCATCTCCAAGAACTCAGGCAACTAATCCATCTCCAAGAACTCTGCCAACTAAACCATCTCCAAGAACTCAGCAAACTAAGTCATGTCCAAAACTCAGCCAACTAAGTCATTTCCAAAACTCAGCCAATTAAGCCATCTCCAAGAACTCAGCCCACTAAGCAATCTCCAAGAACTCATCCAACTAAGCCATCTCCAAGAAAACAGCAAACTAAGCAATCTCCAAGAACTTAGCCAACTAAGAAATCTCCAAGAACTCAGACAACTAAGCCACCTCCAAGAAAACAGCCAACTAAGCCGTCTCCAAGAACTTAGCCAACTAAGCAATCTCCATGAACTCAGCCAACTAAGAAATCTCCAAGAACTCAGACAACTAAGCCACCTCCAAGAACACAGCCAACTAAGCCATCTCCAAGAACTCAGCCAACTAAGCCATTTCCAAGATCTTAGCCAATTAAGTCATCTCCAAGAACTCAGCCAACTAAGCCATCTCCAAGAATTCAGTCAACTAAGCCATCTCCCAGAACTCAGCCCACTAAGCCCTCTCAAAGAACTGAGCCAACTAAGCCATCTCCAAGAACTCAGCAAACTAAGCCATCTACAAGAACTCAGCCAACTAAGCTATCTCTGAGAACTCAGCCATCTAAGCCCTCTCCAAGAACTCAGCCAACTAAGCCATCTCCAAGAACTCAGCCAACTAAGCCATCTCTAAGAACTCAGCCAACTAAGCCCTCTCCAAGAACTCAGCCAACTAAGCCATCTCCAATAACTCAGCCAACTAAGCCATCTTCAAGAACTCAGCCAACTAGGCAATCTCCAAGAACTCAGCCAACTAAGTAACCTCCAAGAACTCACCAATTAAGCCATCTCAAAGACCTCAGCCAACTAAGCCATCTCCAAAAACTCAGCAAACTAAGCCACCTCCAAGAACTCAGCCAACTAAGCCATTTCCAAAAACGCAGCCAACTAAGCCATTTCCAAAAACTCAGCAAACTAAGCTATATCCAATAACAGAGCCAACTAAGCCACCTCCAAGAACTCAGCCAACTAAGCCATTTCCAAAAACTCAGCCAACTAAGCCATCTCCAAGAACTCAGCCAACTAAGCCATTTCCAAGAACTCAGCCAATTAAGCCATCTCCAAGAACTCAGCCAACTAAGCCATCTCCAAGAACTCAGCCAACTAAGGCATCTCCGAGAACTCAGCCATCTCCAAGAACTCAGCCAACTAAGCTATCTCCAAGAATTCAGCCAACTAAGGCATCTCCGAGAACTCAGCCAACTAAGCCATTTCCAAAAACTCAGCCAACTAAGCTACCTCCAAGAACTCAGCCAACTAAGTGGCTTCCAAGAACTCAGCCAACTAAGCCATTTCCAAAAACGCAGTCAACTAAGCCATTTCCAAAAACTCAGCAAACTAAGCTATATCCAAAAACAGAGCCAACTAAGCCACCTCCAAGAACTCAGCCAACTAAGCCATTTCCAAAAACTCAGCCAACTAAGCCATCTCCAAGAACTCAGCCAACTAAGTAATTTCCAAGAATTCAGCAAATTAAGCCATCTCCAAGAACTCAGCCAACTAAGCTATCTCCAAGAACTCAGCCTAAGCCACTAAGGCATCCAACTCCAAGAACTCAGCCAACTAAGCCATTTCCAAGAACTCAGCCAACTAAGCCATCTCCAAGAACTCAGCCAACTAAGCCATTTCCAAGAACTCAGCCAATTAAGCCATCTCCAAGAACTCAGCCAACTAAGCCATCTCCAAGAACTCAGCCAACTAAGGCATCTCCAAGAACTCAACTAACTAAGCCATCTCAAAGAACTCAACCAATTAAGCCATCTCCAAGAACTAAGCAAGCTATGCCATCTCCAAGAACTCGGTCAACTAAGCCATCTCCAAAGAGCTCAGCCAACTAAACCATCTCCAAGAACTCAGCCAACTAAGACATCTCCAAGAAGTCAGCCAACTAAGCCATCTCCAAGAACTCAGCCAACTAAGCCATCTCCAAGAACTCAGACATCTAAGCCATCTAAGCTCACAACTCCATCTCCAGAACTCAGCCAACTAAGCTATCTCTAAGAACTCAGCCAACTAAGCCATTTCCAACTCAGAACTTCCATCTCCAAGAACTCAGCCAATTAAGCCATCTCCAAGAACTCAGCCAACTAAGCCATCTCTAAGAACTCAGCCAACTAAGCCCTCTACAAGAACTCAGCCAACTGAGCCATCTCCAAGAACTCAGCCAACTAGGCCATCTCCAAGAACTCAGCCAACTAAGCCATCTTCAAGAACTCTGCCAACTAAGCAATCTCCAAGAACTCAGCCAACTAAGTCATCTCCAAGAACTCAGGCAATTATGGCATCTCCAAGAACACAGCCAACTAAGCCAACTCCAAGAACTCAGCCAACTAAGCCACCTCCAAGAACTCAGCCAACTAAGCCATTTCAAAAAACGCAGTTAACTAAGCTATTTTCAAACACTCAGCCAACTAAGCCATCTCCAAGAACTCAGCCAACAAAGCCATATCCAAAAACTCGGTCAACTAAGCCATATCCAAGAACTCAACCAAATAAGCCACCTCCAAGAACTCGGCCAACTAAGCCAACCCAAAGAACTCAGACAACTAAGCCACCTTCAAGAACTCAGCCAACTAAGCCATCTCCAAGAACTCAGTCAACTAAGCCATTTCCAAGAACTCAGCCAATTAAGCCATCTCCAAAAACTCAGCCAACTAAGCCATCTCCAAGAACTCACCCAACTAAGCCATCTCCAAGAACTCAGCCAA